>NW_021703765.1:76838284-76914643 GCF_005190385.1 Monodon monoceros | reverse complement strand
TGTGTGTGTGTGTGTGTGTGTGTGTGTGTGTGTGTGTGTGTGTGTGTACATGCACATGTGTATAGTGAGCTCCTTTGGGACTGTGTGTCCAGTTCCTAATGCCCCTTAACCACTGTCCACAAGGGTGTATGATCCAGAAGCCATGTTTCACAGGATCCCATTCTCTAGGACATAGTTGGACCAACCAGAAAGGTCTCTCCTTGGGAATTTGGAATAAGGAACAAGACCGAGAGATACAGGATCTTCCTGTGGCTGGGTCTGCAACATGAAGAGACAGGAACAGGGTACAGGGTCCACGTCCCCCTGTGTGCACTAGGGGGTTCGGCTTGAGTTGTGTCAGCTTTCCATTCGTCGGTTCTAGCCCCTCACTGAGGCCTGGCTGGTCCCTGAGACATTCCTGTCTCCTTAGAACAAATCTCCCTCTGGCCTGAGTTAGCATTAGTGGGCCTCTGGTCCTTGCAACCAGAGTCCCAAGTTAGACGAGATACAAATACACGACAACACATAGATGAGTATTTTTTATAAATGAAATGATAGGCTTCCAAATGACCTTTCAGTGCCATCCACTGTCACCTCCACCCTCACCCCAGTGGGAACCTCCCTGTTTATTTGCAGAGGAGGAAGGACAGTACCTGTGTCTCTTATGTTTCTTGGAACTTTTCTTCTTCTTTTTCTTGACAGGCGATGGGCTATATGATGGGGACCTGCCGGGGAGGGGAGACACACTTCAGAGGGAGGCCTTGAGGGCCAGGGTTGGTTTCACAGAGACCCTTCTCCAGCCCCCAGACATGCCTCAGGTCTTTCAGTAACACACATCAAGGTTGATAATTTGTAGAGTTAGTTTGCATTTGTTTCAAATGTTACCATGTGTTTTACTACAGGTATTATCTCATTTAATCCTTCCACACACTTCTTAGGTAGGTACAATTGCTACCCTCCCTTTTCAGACAAAGAAAGCGGGGTTCAGAGAGGTAAAGTGACTTGCCCAAAGACACACAGCTAAGAAGGTGGGTGAGCTGAGATTCAAATTGAAGACTCACTGATCCCAGGGGCTTTGCTCTCAATCACTATAGCACCCATAGCTGCCCTCCTGGTCAGGCCATAAGTATTTATTTTTGTCTGCTGCTCTCTTCCAAAACTGCACATACTTTAAAGGTCTCTCCTCTGCTCCACCCTGTGTCTCCCTGGTAAGACCAAACCCCTGCAGGAGATCTTGCCAGGATGCACTCAGCACGGTGGTGCCATGAAGGGGTAACCCGAGAAACAGAGACGCCCTAGGATCCTGATTATGACTCAAGGCTGACGTTCGGGTAACCCGAGTTCCAATTCTGACTCCACCATTAATTTATAAGTCGCCTCAGGCATGTCACTGCTCACTCCAAGTCTCCTGTTCTCCCACTGATACAATACCAAGGTTGAAGCGTATCAGGAGCTGCAAACTCAATGCCAACACAGGCCTGCCTCTCAGATAGCTTAAATGGATGCAGCAGATTGCGGGGGGGCGGGGGGGGGAGCAGGGGAGACAGTAGGGAGTGGTGAGGCCTGTGGTGAACCAGAGAGCACCTGACCCAGGGGTATGGCTGCTTCTCAGATCAGCTGAAGGTCCAAGGTAGGAATGTAGGCCTGGGCTTCTAGAGCTCCTTCCTTTTGAATAGAAGTTGCCAGAAAAACATATTTTCGTATGACATCTCCTGGTTTTAAAATATGGCCACCAATTAAAAAGACAAAAAACACTTTGCAGGTCAAATAAAACATGTCTGCAGGGGTTATGAAGGGTTGAGAAACAATCGGACTTAGGGAATCATAGCGCTTGTCCCCAAAGAGTGCTCACTGGACATACTGAATGAATGAATGATGGGAGCCTGATCCCTCTGGTTTCCTTCTTTGACGTGTTCTCCTGTCCATACCTAAAATCAGGAAGCTCAGGCCACTTACCCCAATTCCACCCCTCGCCCTAGAATGGCTGGAACTCAGGGTCTTCATTCACAGTCCCCTCTGGGTCCTCTTTGGGCCTAGCCCCTTAGAACTAGGTGAAAGGGGTGTGGAGGGAACAGGGCCCCAGAAAACCTCGAGTTAGGGCCTGAGTCATCCAGACTCTGCTCTCTGCTGCCCCCTGCAGGCTTCTTCAAATACTGCCTCCAAGGTTTGCCGGGATTTTTAACTCGCCCCTCCAAGGAACATCTCTTTGACCACCCCTTGGGGTGTGGAACACTGAACCTGCTTTTAGTCTAGGGATTGACAGCCTAGAAGAAACTCTGACAATATTTTTAAATACAAAAAAATTAAAAGGTACTGTACATAGAGAAACCTCACAGGGTACAAGAGAGTCAATAGCTGGCCAAAAATATAAAGTCCATTATCCTTGGCATTTGCGTGTGGTGGAAGCAACTGAGGAGCCTGGAATCAAGTGTCTGTAGGTTCTGTCACCTCCTCTCTGAGACTTTATTTTCTCATCTCTAAAATGGGGATAACAGCTATAAGAGGAATGAGTCATGGTGACTAGAGTTGACAATGCTGTACTGCTATGAGACTGGATCTTAAAAGATCTCATCACAAGAAAACCATTGCAACTGCATGAGGTGACGGATAGGTTAACCACAGTTACTGTGGTAATCATTTAGCAATATAAACATGTGTCAACTCATGATGCTGTAACCTTGGACTGATACAATGTTATAGGTCAATTATATCTCAATAAAACTGGGAAAATTTTTTTCAATAAAAATAAAATGGGGGGCTTCCCCGGTGGCACAGTGGTTGAGAGTCTGCCTGCCGATGCAGGGGACACGGGTTCGTGCCCCGGTCCGGGAAGATCCCACATGCCGCGGAGCGGCTGGGCCCGTGAGGCATGGCCGCTGAGCCCGTGAGCCATGGTCCGGAGCCTGTGCTCCGCGACGGGAGAGGCCATAGCACTGAGAGGCCCGCGTACCGCAAAAAGTAAATAAATAAATAAATAAATAAAATGGGGATAATAATGCCTGCCTGCTAGATCGTGGTCAAGCGTAAAAGAGATCATGGAGATCACAGTGCTTGGTACAGCCGCTCACATACGTGAGGTCTCCAAAAATAAATAAATAAGTAAATATTCATGGTCATAACTATGCTTCAGACTAGTCATTTACTATGTGCCAGACACTGAGACAGCTGCTTCCACATCCACTTTCTCACCTAATTCTCATAAAATCCCAAGAGGCAGGTATTTCTACCATTTTATAGAAGTGGAAACAGGCTCAGAGAGGTGAAGTGACTTGCCTAAGGTCACACAGCTAGTTAAGAGGCATAGAGGGGATCTGAATCCCAGGGGAGTCACTGTCTGACTCCAAAGCCCTTATTACCCCTCTTTTGTCCATTCTCCCATCTTCAGTGTTCCATGTCCCTTGGGGCCCTCACCTCCTTCTCTTCTTCCGGGTAGCTTTCTTCTTTTTCTTCTTCCCCCTGGAGGAAGGGGGTGGCGTCAAGTCTTTGCCTTGGGAGGCACTGAGGGGAAAACAGAACTGGGTATTAGAGGACACAGGGTTCCCCAAACCCCCAATCAGGGCTGTTGCAGCTGGGAAAGGATCCAGTTCCTTGGAGGGTGAAGGACCCATAGTGAATACTTAATTACCACCTCATGGCTGATTTGGTTACACTTCAGATTAAATGCCTCAAATAAGGAGTTAATGCTGACCTAATGAGACAGATGCTGTACGTTACCCAAACATCAATTGATTAGGTAAATCAGAGTTACAGAGGTTAACTGCTCTTAATAGATTTATTATTGAATTTGCAAATGGCTCACCTTGGTAAATAAATCAGTTTTTAAATAATTAATCGGCAATTCAGCACCCTCTCTCCACAATACAACGTGTCTGTAGTTCCTGCTGGAAATTAAACAGGAGGCAGAAGGTAGGTTAAGTGGCAGCTGACTGTTAAAACTATATTTGCCAAGGTCTAATGTAACAAGATACATTTCTTATCTGGCTTCACGGAACCTCAGAAATCTCCACTCTTCAGGAATAATTATTTGCTGTTCAATTAAATTCAAAGGCTCAGGCTGCAGTTAAATGAAGTCAAGTTATCTCCTTTTATAATTGGGGCAGGCTCCAGGGATTTTTTTTAAAGCACTATCCCATGGCAAAAAGATATGGTTTTGGATGAAAAACTGCTTGGGAATTGAAACATGCCAACCCAGCTGAACCTCTTTGGGAAAACAGATTATTAATAAAATGTTACTGTCATTATTAGTAACAACACAGCTACCGTTTATTCACTTATTATGCACCAAATGTTTTATATACTTTGATGCTCACAAAAGCACTTTAAGGGTGTTACGATTTTTTTTAACATCTTTATTGTAGTATAATTGTTTTACAATAGTGTGTTAGTTTCTGCTCTACAGCAAACTGAATCAGCTATACATATACATATATCCCCATATCTCCTCCCTCTTGCGTCTCCCTCCCACCCTCCCTATCCCACCCCTCTAGGTGGTCACAAAGCACCAAGCTGATCTCCCTGTGCCATGCGGCTGCTTCCCACCAGCTATCTATTTTACATTTGGTAGTGTATATAAGTCCATGCCACTCTCTCACTTCGTCCCAGCCCACCCTTCCCCCTCCCCGTGTCCTCAAGTCCATTCTCTACGTCTGCATCATTATTCCTGTCCTGCCCCTAGGTTCTTCAGGACCATGTTTTTCTTTTTTAGATTCCATATATATGTGTTAGCATACGGTATTTGTCTTTCTCTTTCTGACTTACTTCACTCTGTATGACACACTCTAGGTCCATCCACCTCACTACAAATAACTCAATTTCGTTTCTTTTTATGGCTGAGTAATATTCCATTGTCTATATGTGCCACATCTTCTTTATCCATTCATCTGTCGATGGACACTTAGGTTGCTTTCTTGTCCTGGCTATTGTAAATAGTGCTGCAGTGAACATTGTGGTACATGACTGTTTTTGAATTATGGTTTTCTCAGGGTATATGCCCAGTAGTGGGATTGCTGGGTCATACGGTAGTTCTATTATTAGTTTTTAAAGGAACCTCTATACTGTTCTCCATAGTGGCTGTATCAATCTATATTCCCACCAACAGTGCAAGAGGGTTCCCTTTTCTCCACACCCTCTCCAGCATTTGTTGTTTGTAGATTTTCTGATGATGCCCATTCTGACCGGTATGAGGTGTTACCTCATTGTAGTTTTGATTTGCATTTCTCTAATGATTAGTGATGTTGAGCAGCTTTTCATGTGCTTCTTGACCATTTGTATGTCTTCTTTGGAGAAATGTCTGTTTAGGTCTTCTGCCCATTTTTTGACTGGGTTGTTTGTTTTATCAATATTGAGCTGCATGAGCTGTTTATATATTTTGGAGATTAATCCTTTGTCCATTGAGTCGTTTGCAAATATTTTCTCCCATTCTGAGAGTTGTCTTTTCATCTTGTTTATATTTTCCTTTGCTGTGCAAAAGCTTTAAAGATTCATTAGGTCCCATTTGTTTATTTTTGTTTTTATTTCCATTACTCTAGGAGGTGGATCAAAAAAGATCTTGCTGTGATTTATGTCAGAGTGTTCTCCCTATGTTTTCCTCTAAGAGTTTTATAGTGTCCGGTCTCACATTTAGATCTCAAATCCATTTTGAGTTTATTTTGTGTATGGTGTTAGGGAGTGTTCTAATTTCATATTTTTTCATGTACCTGTCCAGTTTTCCCAGCACCACTTATTGAAGAGGCTGTCTTTCCTCCACTGTATATTCTTGCCTCCTTTATCAAAAATAAGGTGACCATATGTGCATGGGTTTATCTCTGGGCTTTCCATCCTATTCCATTGATCTATATTTCTGTTTTTGTGCCAGTACCATACTGTCTTGATGACTGTAGCTTTGTAGTATAGTCTGAAGTCCGGGAGCCTGATTCCTCCAGCTCTGTTTTTCTTTCTCAAGATTGCTTTGGCTATTTAGGGTCTTTTGTGTTTCCATACAAATTGTGAAATTTTTTGTTCTAGTTCTGTGAAAAATGCCATTGGTAGTTTGATAGGGATTGCACTGAATCTGTAGATTGCTTTGCGTAGTAGAGTCATTTTCACAATGTTGATTCTTCCAATCCAAGAACATGGTATATCTCTCCACCTGTTTGTATCATCTTTAATTTCTTTCATCAGTGTCTTATAGTTTTCTGCATACAGGTAGGTCTTTTGTCTCCTCAGGTAGGTTTATTCCTAGGTATTTTACTCTTTTTGTTGCAATGGTAAATGGGAGTGTTTCCTTAATTTCTCTTTCAGATTTTCCATCATTAGTGTATAGGAATGCAAGAGATTTCTGTGCATTAATTTTGTATCCTGCTACTCTACCAAATTCATCGATTAGCTCTAGCAGTTTTCTGATGGCATCTTTAGGATTCTCTACGTATAGCATCATGTCATCTGCAAACAGTGACAGCTTTACTTCTTCTTTTCCGATTTGGATTTCTTTTATTTCTTTTTCTACTCTGATTGCTGTGGCTAAAACTTCCAAAACTATGTTGAATAATAGTGGTGAGAGTAGACAACCTTGTCTTTCTCCTGACCTTAGAGGAAATGGTTTCAGTTTTTCACCACTGGGAACGATGTTGGCTGTGGGTTTGTCATATATGGCCTTTATTATACTGAGGTAAGTTCCCTCTATGCCTACTTTCTGGAGGGTTTTATCATAAGTGGGTGTTGAATTTTGTCAAAAGATTTTTCTGCATCTATTGAGATGATCATATGGTTTTCATCCTTCAATTTGTTATATGGTGTATCACACTGACTGATCTGCGTATATTGAAGAATCCTTGCATTCCTGGGATAAACCCCACTTGATCATGGTGTATGATCCTTTTAATGTCCCGTTGGACTCTGTTTGCTAGTATTTTGTTGAGGATTTTTGCATCTACGTTCATCAGTGATATTGGCCTGTAGTTTTCTTTCTTTGTGACTTCTTTGTCTTGTTTTGGTATCAGGGTGATGGTGGCCTCGTAGAATGAGTTTGGGAGTGTTCCTCCCTCTGCTATATTTTGGAAGAGTTTGAGAAGGATAGGTGTTAGCTCTTCTCTAAATGTTTGATAGAATTTGCCTGTGAAGCCATCTGGTCCTGGACTTTTGTTTGTTGGAAGATTTTAAATCACAGTTTCAATTTCAGTGCTTGTGATTGGTCTGTTTATATTTTCTATTTCTTCCTGGTTCAGTCTCAGAAGGTTGTGCTTTTCCAAGAATTTGTCCATTTCTTCTTTTCTAAGAATTTGTCCCGGTTGTCCATTTTACTGGCATATAGTTGCCTGTAGTTATCTCTCATGATCCTTTGTATTTCTGCCGTGTCAGTTGTTACTCCTCCTTTTTCATTTCTAATTTTGTTGATTTGAGTCTTCTCTCTTTTTGTTTTGATGAGTCTGGCTAATGGTTTATCAATTTTGTTAATCTTCTCAAAGAACCAGCTTTTAGTTTTATTGCTCTTTGCTATCATTTCCTGAATTTTTTTTTCATTTATTTCTGATCCGATCTTTATGATTTCTTTCCTTCTGCTAACGTTGGGGCTTTTTTGTTCTTCTTTCTCTAATTGTTTTAGGTGTAAGGTAAGGTTGTTTATTTGAGATGTTTCTTCTTTCTTGAGGTAGGACTGTATTGCTATAAACTTCCCTTTTATTACTGCTTTTGCTGCATCCCATAGGTTTTGGGTTGTCGTGTTTTCATTGTCTTTTGTTTCTAGGTATTTTTTGATTTCTTCAGTGATACCTTGGTTATTAAGTAGTGTACTGTTTAGCCTCCATGTGTTTGTATTTTTTACAGATTTTTTCCTGTAACTGATATCTAGTCTCATAGCATTGTGGTAGGAAAAGATACTGATATGATTTCAATTTTCTTAAATTTACCAAGGCTTGATTTGTGACCCAAGATATGATCTATCCTGGAGAATGTTCCATGAGCACTGGAGAAGAAAATGTATTCTGTTGTTTTTGGATGGTATGTCCTATAAATATCAATTAAGTCCATCTTGTTTAATGTATCATTTAAAGCTTGTGTTTCCTTATTTATTTTCATTTTGGATGATCTGTCCATTGGTGAAAGTGTTAAAGTCCCCTACTATGATTGTGTTACTGTCAATTTCCCATTTTATGGCTGTTAACATTTGCCTTATGTATTGAGGTGCTCCTCTGTTGGGTGCATAAATATTTACAATTGTTACATCTTCTTCTTGGATTGATCCCTTGATCATTATGTAGTGTCCTTCTTTGTCTTTTGTAATAATCTTTATTTTAAAGTCTATTTTGTCTGATATGCAATTGCTACTCCAGCTTTCTTTTGATTTCCATTTGCATGGAATATCTTTTTCCATCCCCTCACTTTCAGTCTGTATGTGTCCCTAGGTCTGAAGTGGATCTCTTGTAGACAGCATATATATGGATCTTGTTATTGTATCCATTCAGCCAGTCTATGCCTTTTGGTGGGAGCATTTAATCCATTTACATTTAAGGTAATTATCGATATGTATGTTCCTATTACCATTTTCTTAACTGTTTTGGGTTTGTTATTGTAGGTCTTTTCCTTCTCTTGTGTTTCCTGCCTAGAGAAATTCCTTTAGCATTTGTTGAAAAGCTGGCTTGGTGGTGCTGAATTCTCTTAGCTTTTGCTTGTCTGTAAAGGTTTTAATTTCTCCGTCAGATCTGAATGAGATCCTTGCTGGGTAGAGTAATCTTGGTTGTAGGTTTTTCCCTTCACCACTTTAAATATGTCTTGCCACTCCCTTCTGGCTTGCAGAGTTTCCGCTGAAAGATCAGCTGTTAACCTTATGGGGATTCCCCTGTGTGCTATTTGTTGCTTTTCCCTTGCTGCTTTTAATTTTTTTTCTTTGTATTTAATTTTTGATAGTTTGATTAATATGTGCCTTGGCGTGCTTCTCCTTGGATTTATCCTGTACGGGACTCTCTGTGCTTCCTGGACTTGATTATTTCCTTTCCCATATTAGGGGAAGTTTTCAAGTATAATTTCTTCGAATATTTTCTCAGTCTGTTTCTTTCTCTCGTCTTCTTCTGGGACCGCTATAATTCGAATGTTGGTGTGTTTAATATTGTCTCAGAGGTCTCTAAGACTGTCCTCAATTCTTTTCATTCTTTTTTCTTTATTCTGCTCTGTGGTAGTTATTTCCACTATTTTATCTTCCAGGTCACTTCTCCGTTCTTCTGCCTCAGTTACTCTGCTATTGATTCCTTCTAGAGAATTTTTAATTTCATTTATTGTGCTGTTCATCATTGTTCGTTTGCTCTTTAGTTCTTCTAGGTCCTTGTTAAACGTTTCTTGTATTTTCTTCATTCTATTTCCAAGATTTTGGATCCTCTTTACTATCATTACTCTGAATTCTTTTTCAGGTAGACTGCCTATTTCCTCTTCATTTGTTAGGTCTGGTGGGTTTTTACCTTGCTCCTTCATCTGCTGTGTATTTCTCTGTCTTCTCATTTTGTTTAAATTACTGTGTTTGGGGTCTCCTTTTTGCAGGCTGCAGGTTCATAGTTCCTGTTGTTTTTGGTGTCTGCCCCCAGTGGCTAAGGTTGCTTCAGTGGGTTGTGTAGGCTTCCTGGTGGAGGGGACTGGTGCCTGTGCTCTGGTGGATGAGGCTGGATCTTGTCTTTCTGGTGGGCAGGACTGCATCCAGTGGTGTGTTTTGGGGTGTCTGTGACCTTATTATGATTTTAGGCAGCCTCTCTGCTAATGGGTGGGGTTGTGTTCCTGTCTTGCTAGTTGTTTGGCATAGGGTGTCCAGCACTGTAGTTTGCTGGTTGTTGAGTGGAGCTGGGTCTTAGCATTGAGATGGAGATCTCTGGGAGAGCTTTCGCCATTTGATATTACGTGGAGCCGGGGGTCTCTGGTGGACCAATGTCCTGAACTCGGCTCTCCCACCTCAGAGGCACAGGCCTGACACCTGGCCGGAGTACCAAGACCCTGTCAGCCACACAGCGGCAGCTCTGTCCCTCACTGCGCCTCCTGGGTCATGGCCTGCTGCTGCTGAGCCCGTGTCCTGCTTCTACCTGTGGTAACCCAACGGGAGCACGGGCAAGCGGATGGTCTCGAGAGGGTCTGCTGCCGAACGGTGGCCAGCCTCGTTCTTGTCCCTCGTCCCGGCAGCAATCCAGCAGCTGCAGTCGGGTCTCCTTTCTAACAAATCCTAAAGGGTTACTCAGATGACACCTTGTAGAACTTTCTGGGGATCAGGGTCAAAGAGCCTGTCAACGTAGTGGCGACTGCTAGCTGCTGCTTCCGAAAGGACGCTCGTGCGGATTGGGGTCTCCGTCAGGCATGCCATCTTGGTGCTATGATTTTTACCGTCTTGTTCTACAGGCAAAGAAAACCAGGCTCAAGGGAGTTGGACTGTCTTGCTCACAGCTGCACAGTAAGGAAGTATCTGAGCTGGAACTTGAATCGAGGCCTGTGTGATTCCTAGCCTGAGAGCCTTCCCATAAAACCAGCTGCCTTTTCACACTTGTTTGTGTGGCTGATCTTTCGGAAGTTTCTCAGCTCTTTACAAAGCATCATAAAATGCTGCCATGATTAACTCCATTCTGAGAATCTGGTATTTACAGTTAGTAGAAAACAACGATACAGTGATTAGAATATATGTTAAGGTCTCCGCATTGTCAGCCAGTAAAAATCATATAGCCATATGTAGAACAGTTTCAAGAGAGTCACTTTTAGCAGGTTAAAAATAAAAAGCATAGGGATTAAGTACCTAGCTAGTTAACTACACTTACATGTTATATAAAGCACAAAACACAACACACATACCCAGGAAGCAAACGGGCCTCTTGTGTAAGCACGGTAAGCCACTTCCAAATTTTTCCTTCAGCGAGGGATTGACACAGAATAAGAGCCTAATAAACATTTGTTGAGTGACCAAATGAGGGATGAATGGATGAAATAATTTAGACACGTGTTAAATCATCTTGTTTCATATAAACACTTCCCAGTGTAACAGCTGCTAGGAATTTGAGAAAAACTGAAAACATTTAAGGCATAAATGCTTAAGGAGAAAGAAAAGACCTTTTAAAAATGTGTCTTATAAAATAGAGAAAGATTTTATTGTTTCTGTCAATTACTGTCACTTCATTCTCATACCCCAGGGTCTCAGGGGAGCAAGGTTTGGGAACCACTATCCTAAACTCAGATTTAAGTGATGAGATAAAACCCAAAAGCCCTACAGAGAAAGACAAATACCACATGATATCATTTATTTGTGGGATCTAAAAAAATGATACAAATGAACTTATTTACAAAACAGAACTAGACTCACAAACACAGAAAACAAACTTACGGAGTGGAGTGGGAGGGGGGAGATAAATGAGGAGTTTGGGATTAACATATACACACTATACATAAAATAGGTAAACAACAGGGACCTACTGTAGAGCACAGGGAACTAGACTCAATATCTTGTAATAACCTACAATGGAAAAGAATCTGAAAAAGAATAGATATATATATATATATATATATATATCTGAATCACTTTACACTTGAAACTAAAACAACTTTGCAAATTAACTATACCTCAAAAAAAATACTGGTAGGAAAAAAAAAAGCCCTTGAGTCTGGATGGATTTGATGTCTGTGAGGGGGGTAATTAACCCCCTCCCTAAATCCCAAATGCCTTTCCTCTACCTCTTTATTTTCCATGCACCAGTCTCCCAGGTATGCCCTTGCACACAGTGGGGCGGTAGGGCCAGAATAGTGGTTAAGTGCACCACAGTGACATAAGGGGCGGTTAAACATGCAGCAGTTAAGTATGCAGCGGTCACATATACAGTGGTTCACTACACAGTGGTCAGATACGCGGAGGGGAGGTATGCAGCCAGGAAGAATGCTGGCTCCAGAAACGGACACACTTGGATTTGAACCACTGCTCCATTACTTCCTAGCTGGGTGGCCTCTATGAGCACCATTTTCATCATCTGTAAGATGGGTATAAAACATGAGACCTGTGTCCTAAGTTCGTTACAAGGAATGAGGGCGCTTACTTATGCGATGTGCCCTGGACCAGCACGGAGCAAGTTACAGTAAATGTAGTGTCTATTATTATAATTATTATGATTTTGATTATCACTAGCAATAGGTTTATCATCAATATTGTGGTTTTTACTCACGTCAGAGAGCAGGTCACAGATAGGGGAAGGGAGCAAGGGGCCTGGACACACTCTACAATCGAATGGACGACACGGCATCATTTTTAGATTATCATGTCCAGAACCTTCTCTTCCGGCTCCGTGAGACTCCAACTAACATCTTAAGGTCCTCTTATATTCCAGGCTCACTGTCAGGATCTGTACACACCTGATCTGATTTAATCTTCACTTGACTTTGAGAATTAGATCTCAAAATCCCCATTTTATAGTTGTGAAAACTGAGGCTCACACAAGAAAACAATCTTGCCCAAGGTCACTCAGTTAGTAAGTGATGGTGTGCAGGTTTGAACGCAAGTCCCTACAACACACTAAGTCCCCTTTGGCTGTTTAGGAGTCAATGTTTTGAAAGTATGGAAATTCCCTTCCCCTCCCCTTCTCTCTCCATCTCCTTCAGCCTCTTATGGAAACAGCTTTTTTTTTTCTGTTTCCTGGGGAAAATCCTCCAGAACCGATGTTGAACTTCACTTCTTCAAGCTGATAGGACTTAACTGTTTCCCCCTCATTGAAATCACGGCCTAACTAACTAAAGCCTGTAGCCAGCCTGGGTAGAGGGCACCCTGGGTGGGGAAGCAGACTTCATCCATGAAAGCTGCTCTGGCTTCCTAAGCCACTGCCTCAGGACTCAGGCTCTTAACTAGAGACTCCTGTTCATAAGCCTCAGGGGTCTATGAGTCCTCTGAAATGGTACACAGAATTTGGGGAGTATTCTTGGCATTCATAGCTTCCAACTAATTCTCAGATGGGTTTTGATCTGATTTAGGATCTCAAAGAGGAACTTGCAAAAGCGAGAGGGGAAGAATGGTCAGAGAGACAAACTTCATTTCTCCATCCTCAAGTTGAACTTCCTTGTTAGATTGAAGAGGGGAGCGGGGGCAGGGTCTCACCTGTGTGCTCTGGCAGGACTGGCCTCCTGGCAGGCTTTGCCTCTCTCCCAGCTGTTGGAGCCCAAGACCTCAGTGGCCAGAGGCTGGCTCAGCTTTTCCGAGGGTCCATCCTGAGCTGGGACCATGGGGCTGCTCTGGGGTTCTGTCCTATAGGGGAGGAAATAAGGAGGCAAAAGTGTTAGGATATGACAGAGATTCTTACTGTTCATCAAACATTCACAGATGTCAGAATATTTCCAACCTCCCTCGGAGTTAAGTTGGGGCCATATCATCATCAAGGGTCAATGGTCTCTGAATGGGAGTGATATGTATTGTTTCCAGTTTGAGGCAGTAAGATCTGTGTGTCATCTCCAGCTCTCTCTCCCTCTGTCTCAGTGACTTTGGAGGCCACACATTCCAAAAGGTGAAGCTACTTGATGGAGGAGAGATGCCTGGGCCACATGAGACTTTGCATGACAGAAATAAGCCTTAGTTAGGTTAAGCCACTGAGGTTTAGGGACTTACTTGTTACTGCAGCCTAGCCTAGCCTAACCTAATTGAATCACAGGGAGAGGCTGGAAACCAGCATTTTACTTCCTTCCTCAAGACTTAACTGGAGGCCAAAGCAGTATAGGATTAGTTCAAACTCTCCTTTGCCATTTCGATCCCACTTTTCTGCCTTATCTGTGTATGGCACGGAGGCAGCTTCATTTAAACACTATCTTCACGATTTAGTAACTCTAGGTCCTGGGATCAGTCCTTCAACCTCTCTGAGCTGCAGTTTCCTCAACTATAAAATAGGGAATAATATCAGTCCATATATTGTTGAGCTGTTGTGAAGATAAGATGAGATAATGCAAGCAAACAGGAAGGCCTAAGAAATATCACTGCCCTTTCCCTTTACTTCTCTGTGAACCAAACCTCCCATTTGGTGTCCTTAGCAGGTGTGAAAACGCCTACTTGGGACGGCAGTTCCCATGAAGGCCTGAAGTTTTCTTCTCTGCCTCTGAGATGAGGTCCAAATAACACAGGGAAATTACCTGCGTCCCACCTCCTTCTCTGAGTCCCAGAGAGGGAAAGGAAGTTGCTTAGTTACTCAGTCTTTGAAGAAGTTGTCACTCAAGTCTCCTGGCTCCTGTCATTCAGTCAGGAGTCTGAGAACCACAGGTGGATCTGGCCCCATCCAGCAAGCATCCCAGCCTGCTCACCCTGCCTGCAAATCCCAGGTCAAGCATTGATCAAAGGCATTAGCATTTCTCCTGCACCGAGCTCCTGCAGCCAGTGCATCAAGATTGGCTTTATGACACAGGATGAATACATTTGGTAAGCCCCCTGCTCCTTCGGGCTGCCAGGAGCGCAGGCCAAGCCTGGTCAATATTGAAGGAAGGGCAGCAAAACACATCCTTCTCTGTCAGCCGCTGATCGGTGCATCTTTAGAAGCAGAGCTGGGGGATACTTCAAGCCCAGGAAGGATGGAGATTCTAGTCGGGTCTGCCCAGCCCTCCTCACTGCCAACTCCACGCTACCAGAACTCCAGTTTTCCCTACACCTCCCTGCAGCCCTTCTCCCACGATGAGGGTTCCATTTCCACGCCTGCGTTCCCTCCAGTCTATCTGTGTGGAATGCTGCCCTGGCTCTTTTCAGATAACTCAAAGCTTGCAGTTTCTGCCCAGCCTCCAGCAAGGTTTGCCTCTTGCCACACTTGTCCTAGCCAAGGCTAACCCAACATTCACTAACGCCTATTCCCTGAGTGCGTGCAGTGTGTCCAGGCCAGTTCTAAGACCGGCGATGCAGTGAACAAGACACAGGTGTTCCCTGAGATCATGGAGTTTAGATTACAGATGGAAAAGCAGGTAATAAACACACAAGAAAGTAACAATATGGCTTATTTGTTGGTAATAACTTATGGAGAGAATAAATCAGTGGAATGGGGCTAGGAAATGGGAGCGGGTGACTGTTATGTCGTATGTAGTAATCAGGGAAGGCCTTTTTTAGGAAGTAACAAGAGACTGGAGACTTGAAGGATCAGAGACTAACCTTGCAGTTTGTGTTGGTTTTAAAATGTGTTCACAAATTCTTTGACACTCATACCATCAAAAGCTGAATCCTAGAAGATGTGGTATATATACGATGGAATACTACTCAGCCATAAAGAAGAATGAAATAGTGACTTCTGCAGCAACATGGACGGACCTAGAGATTACCATACTAAGTGAAGTAAGTCAGACAGAGAAAGAGAAATATCATATGATACCACTTATATGTGGAATCTAAAACACCCGATACAAATAAACTTAGTTACAAAACAGAAATAGACTCACAGACATAGAAAACAAACTTACGGTTACCAAAGGGGAAAGCGGGGGGAGGGAAAAATTAGGAGTTTGGGAGTAACAGATACACACTACTATATAGAAAAGAGATAAACAGCAAGGACCTACTGTATGGCACAGTGAACTATACTCAATATTTTGTAATAACCTATTTGGGAAAATAATCTGAAAAAGAATATCTATATATGTGTGTGTGCGTGTGTGTGTGTTGTGTGTGTACACACACACACATGCACACACACACATATGATGGAATCACTTTGCTGTACACCTGAAACTAACACAATATTGTAAGTCAATTATACTTCAATAAAAAATAAATTTTAAAAAGAGAAAAAAAAAAAAAAGCGGGAGCCTAACTTCCCTCCCTGTGAATACTGGATGGGCTAGTGACTCACTTTTAATGAACAGACTGAATTAAAAGTGATGATATTTGACTTCCAAGACTAGGTCATGAAGGCAACTTCTGCCTCTTCCTCTTGGATTGATCACTTTGAGGGAAGCTGGTCGCCATGTTGTGAGGACACTCAAGCAGCCCTGTGGAAATGCCCGTGTGACAGAACTGAGGCCTCCTGCCAAGAGCCAGCACTATCAGCCACGTGACTGAGCCACCCTGGAAGTGGGTCCTCCTGCCGCAGTCAAGCCTTCAGATAAGACAGCAGCCGTGGCTGACATCTGACCACCATCTCACGAGAGTGGTGAGTGAGTCAGTCACCCAGCAAAACTCTTGACTCACAGAAACTGCAAAACGTAACTGTTTATTGTTGTTTTAAGCCACAAAGATTTGGAGTATTTTGTTGCTCAGTAATATACAACTTCTATACAGGTATCCGCAATCAGTGGAAGTATGTTCTAGGCAGAAGGAATAGCAAGTTCAAAGACACTTGGCATATACAAGGAATAGCAAGCAGGGGTTAGAGTGATAAGAGGACAGATCAGAGATGAGGTCTTTGATGGGACCTAGGAATCTGTATTCTTAAAAAGTTCCTTGGGGGCCTCTGATACTGTGCCAGGTTTAGCAAAGCCTGGACTACATAGGTCATGGAAGACCTTTGGGTCCCATGCGGCTGAGATGGGTGATGTGGTCTGGCCTACATTTCAGAAGGTTCTCTCCACGGGCTTCGGACACTCAAAGGAAGGGAAGAAAGAGATCGGGAGACTATTGCAATGACTTAGTGATCAGCGAGTTTATCAATGGATGCGTATTGCCCAGCAGAGTCTTGAGTTGGACACACACACAAGAATGGAATTTTGGACTTTCTGGAGCGTTACAGGAAACCAAGACACAAATATGTGCCCCAGGCAACCTGGCACTAGGCGGAAACTGAGTTGAAGTGAGGAGTTTGGCAGTGAATAAATACATGACAAATAGTGCTGCCATTGGATGGAAGGTCTCAGTGACTTGTGCTAATAGAGGCGTGGGTAATCCCCAGTGCAGGGAAAGCTGGGGGATACTACTGCCAGGCACTGGCGGACAAGGCTTAAGGCAGGGACAGTGCCTCACCCATCGCTGCCAGCAGCAGGGTGGAGAATCAGGGATGGCAACCCCGACAATGGTTTGATGAGGAGAGTGGTATAATGGAGTTGCTGCAGCTTATAGCTTAGCTTGACACTCCCTGATGTGGTAGTTCTTTTTTTTTTCCAATAGCACTGGCTTCCCCTTCCTGGTGGTGGGTACCTCACCTGGGATTATAGCACAAACAAAAACAGAATTGATTCTACCAGGCTGACAGGGAGTGGTGAGGGAAAGATGAAAGGAATCCTTCCTAATGTAACATTTAAGATTGTTTAAATGTGTTCTAATACTTTGCTTCTTAGCTTTTTTAAAACTGAAAGAGACTCAGGGATCATGTAGTCCAGGCTCTGCTAAACATGGCACAGTATCAGAGGCCCCTTAAGGAACTTTAAAAAAATACAGATTCCTAGGTCCCATCATAGCCATAATAAATCAGAGTCTCCAAGGATGAAACGTGGGAACCTGCAACTTAAAGAAACATCCCAGGTAGTTCACCTTCTATTAGGTCAAGAATAAATCCAAACTGATTATTGGGATTGAAAGGCTCTGAATGATCTGGCCTCTGTCCCTCTAGACCCCATCTCCTACCCCCTCCCCGTCCCTTACTCTGCTTTGGCCCCATGGCCTTCTTGCTGCTCCTCACATGGAACAGGGCCCTTACTCAGAGCCTTTGCTCTTTCTGTTCCCTCCACCTGGTATGCTGTTCCTCCTCCAGCTATCTGCATGGCCGGCTCCTTCTTTTCACTCAAATGGCACCTCCTCAGAGAAGCCCTCCCCGATCCCCTTATGTAATCGTGCTCCTCTCATCACCGGCCACCGTCACAGTGGCCTGCTGTGCCTTCCCTCCTTCACAGTACTTGTCACTATTTGAAATGACCATTTTACATGTTTATTTGCTAACCGTTTGTCTTCTGGACTAGAATGTAAGCTTCCTGAGCGTGGGAACTAGTCTCTTCTCTCACCACCGAATCCCCAAGGATCTAGTGCCTGGCATAGACAATGCCTCCTTACTCAGGAAGCATTTGTTGAATGAATGAATTTACAAATCAATTCTGATGACCAATCTCATGTGAGAACCACGGGTCAGATGCAACCTCTCCTCACATATAAAGAAGCAGAGGTCCAGGGAGAAGGACCGGTCTGAGGCCACACAGCACTTCAGTGGACTCAGACCTCAGCCATGGTACCTCCACCCCCTTAGCCCCACCCATCTTCCTTCTTTGCCTCCAGCTTTGCATCTTTGCAGAGCTTTAAGGAAGATTCTGTGTCCCATCTTCGCTGAGGAGTACAGGCAGCTGCCTCGTTTTCTCCATGCAGCTTTTTGATGTTGCATTAAAAAAAAATACTTAAAAGAAGGCGAGCTCTTCAGGGGACGGCTGAAACAGTGAAGTCAAGGGTCAGTGCACTCCACTTCACAGAAGGAGGGAGGGAGGCACAAGTGCTGCATTCCTCAAGGCCTCCCGCTCTGGTTCCTGCTAATCAGCGACCTGGAGCTTAGATGCCGCTCTCCGTAGTCATGGCAACCAGCAGATTCACAGCCTGTGATAAGAGGGCTGAACTTTCTGCAAAACTCTCCAAGATGACTGGCTCCCTAGCTGCTTCCCTGCTTCCCCCATCAAAGCTCCTGACTCCAACAAAGTGTTCACTCAGTCGGTTGGGTGCCTCGAGCACTAGTGTGAGTTAAACACCGTTTGGGGAATCAGAGACAAACAACGGTAGAGGGGAGTGAGGACGCCGGCCCCTGCCCACCTCTGTGCAGAATGAGGAAACTGAGGTCCCAAGAAGAGAGGAGCCTTGCCCAAAGCCACAGGGCGACTCACGTCAGAGCTTCAGCTTGAACTGTGGCCTTCTGACCCCCAGTCCAGTACTCTTGCCACGTCCTTTGATCAAAACAACAGCTGGCATTTATCAAGCACCTACTCCGTGCCAGACACCGGGCTAAGCCCTTCTCTGCGTCGTCTCATGTAAGCTTCCAAAGAAACCCAGGAGCAGGCGTGGCCACCCCCACTGTACAGATGGAGAAATTGAGACCCAGGGGTAGTAAATGGCAAGAGCACCAGAGGCCCTGCTTGTTTATGAGAATCAGCTGAGAAAAAAGGAGAGCAATCTGGAAAACACTTTGAAAATATAAGGAAATAATAAGTGGGGGCATGGGGTGAATGTTAGTAATTTCCCTGTACGACAGGGATTTTTGCCTCATGTGTTTGGAGAAGGGGCTGTATCTCAAGCCTCTGGCCTGAACCTTACATTCCACAAATAGAAGTGGCACTTGGCCATTAGATTCGGGACATCCCTGACACTTACTTTCCCCATCCCACTAATAGCTTCTCCTGGGTGTAGAACACTTGCAAATCCAGCGTCTCAACAGATGCTGACAAGGCTCTCGGTAAGGTACTCAGTTTGGTGAACTTATCCCCATTACTTACACGAAGACACTGAGACCTGGGGAGGCAAAGGAACTTGCTTCCCATCCAAGATTCTTGTTCTACACTTGCATCCAGGGCTGTGAATGATCCGCCCTTGTCCCTGCACTTAGCCAGACACCTATTGTCTCCCCGTTTCAGTAGACAATGAAGGCGCAGACCCTCAGCTCACGAGTCCAGCAGAGAACCCAAGGTTTATCGCTGGGCTGAGCCAGCCCTTGGGGAAGATGGATTTGGCTAATTTGTGCCTTGGCTACCGGGGCTTCAGTCTGGGTCCTGTTAATATCCCGGCCTGACGTCTCGGTACCAAGTCCCTTTCAAGGTTAATTAAGCCTGGTTGGGGATCCTCTGAGGGAGCTGTGATTCTTTGAGCTTTGCTATCACGATTGGAAAAAGTGTAGGAGCTTGGGGGGAAGATCAGGGATTCCAGACAGCCACCGTGGGAGGCATCATCTGGATGTGGGAGCCACGATGCTCAGCTTAGTAAGAACTGAATGAGAAAGAAAACAAGTTTTATGAGGCTGACATTTCCCTCATTATTTCATTCATTTATTCAACAGCTGTTTACTGAACGCCTACTTGGTATCAGATTTCAAGGACCCAAAAGTAACTAAAACTTATCTGTGTCCTCAAGGAATTTCCAGCCTGGAAGAGGAACACTGATTCCTCACCTGGGGATTACAATATGGTATATTCAGTTCTCTGATGGAGAGAAGCTCAGAGAACCATGGAACCACAGAAAGAGCATCTAATCCAGCCTGAGGAACATGGGCAGGTGGCTGTGAAAAGTCTCCTAAAAGATATACGGAAGTTGGTCATGTGCAAAGGCCAGGCACCGAGACACAGCAATGGACTTCAAGGAACTGCAGAGGAAGTCGTAAGTTGGAAGAGATAGTTGGGGTGGAGGATGGAAGGTAAGAGTTGAGACTGGCTTATTTCACTTAGCATAATGCCCTCAAGGTCCATCCATGTTGTTACAAATGGCAGGGTTTCCTTCTTTTTCTGGCTGAATTCCATTTCACCTATCTATCTATCTATCAGATACATATATGATATATATATCACATTGTCTTTATCCATGGACACTTAGGTTGTTTCCATGTCTTGGCTATTGTAAATAATGCTGCAATGAATGTGGGAGAGCAGAAAAAAACAGGAGCTGAGACTAAGGAGGTAGACAGGGCTAGATTCTTCAGGGCCAAGTGGACAGGTGCTTCTCACACCTTCACGTGTATGTGAATCACCTGGGGATCTTGATAGAGTGCAGGTGCCGATTAAGTAGGTCTGGGTTAGGGCCTGAGCTTCTGCATTTCTAACCAATTCCCAGGTGAAGTTATTGCTCCACGGACCATACTTTGAGTTGCCAGGTTGTAGATTTTACAAATGATTTGGACTGATCCAGCTTTCTAGCACCCTCTGTCCTCAGGCAACTGGTGAGAACGGTTTAGTTCAGTTCCCAGGGCTGAGAGCATGTGAGTGTGTGAACATGTGTATGTGTGCATGGTAAACACTCTGGTATATCAAAAACTGTACAGTTCCTGGGGCCTCCCTGGTGGCGCAGCGGTTAGGAATCCGCCTGCCAATGCAGGGGACACGGGTTTGAGCCCTGGTCCGGGAAGATCCCACATGCCGCGGAGCAACTAAGCCCATGTACCACGACTACTGAGCCTGCGCTCTAGAGCCCGCGAGCCACAACTACTGAAGCCTGCGTGCCTAGAGCCTGTGCTCCGCAACAAGAGAAGCCGCCGCAGTGAGAAGCATGCGCACCGCAACGAAGAGTAGCCCCCGCTCGCCGCAACTAGAGAAAGCCCACGCACAGCAAGGAAGACCCAACGCAGTCAAAAATAAATAAATAAAATAAATTAAAAAAAAAACCCATCCAGTTCCCAAGTTCAGGTCAAAAGACAAAAGAACCATATGGAGACAAATCAGCTCAGCACTTCTTACCCAGCTCAGCCAGACAGGTCAGGCCCCCAGCCTGCCTGGGTTTTGAACTCTCATCACAGCACACAAGCCTACTGCCCTGCAATCCACCCCCAGTCCACCCAGTCATTTTGGCCTTCACAGGCTGGCCTGTCGATTGTCTATTTGCCTAGTGAGGGTTCAAAGTGCCAAGCAGGGGACTGAATCAGATTCTTGGTGTTGTCTGACATGAGGGCTGCCCCCAGCTTGGGAGCTGGCTGAATTCCAAGATGTTGTGGTTTCCCACTTGACCACGGCGTGAAGGGCAATCAGGTGGCGCTGGGAAAGTGCAGAGGTCCTGCAGTTCTACTGACCCGGCTTCATGCCCTGATTCTACCCAGCTGCGTCACCACAGGAAAAAGGAACACCTCTCGCTCCAGCCCAGGGGCAACTGCAAGACCTTCCTATCAGCTGGAATTGCAGACACAGGGTTTGGATTTCTCCATGGAGGGAAAATTGCTGATTAGATTTTCTTGCCCTGGGAGGGGCTGTGCTAGATGAGTCCCTTTTGGACATCATTAAGGCTACTGCTAGAGGAGGCGCCAAGCAAGCAAGATCTGCTGGGAAGAGGGAAGAAGCCCTCAGCCTCATAGGAAACCTTCAGTCCGGAGTAGCAGAAGCCTTGGTTCAAGAGCTGAGAGAGTAATAACTGGTCCCAGGAGGTCCTGTCAGGGACCGTTCACGTATCCTTCCTTCAGCCACTGACACAACAAATATTTATTAAGCACCTACTATCTGTGGGGCATGTACTAGGCACTGGAGACACAGCAGAGAATAAGACAGAAAAAACTCTCTACCTGGCGGAGATTGCATTCTCCTGGGATGGGCAGAGGGGAGAGGAGAGCAGAAAATAAGCGGAACTGCATGAACTATGGAGCGTATTCGAAGGCAAAGAAGGCTATTAAAAAAAAGAAAGAAAGAAAGAAGGAAAGGGAGACGGATAAGGGGAACTGAAAATGCTGCCAGGAGGGGAATGTGGTTCTACCGGTATGATCAGAGGAGGTTTCACTGAGAAGGGAACATTTGAGTGAGACTTGAAGATGATGACGGAGTGAGCCTGGAAACGAGCAAAATAGGCAGAGGGCACAAACAACGCGAAGGCCCTGAAGTTGGAACGTAGGAGATACACTGAGGTTGGAAGTGAGTCAGCAAAGGGGATGAGAGGAGGGGGTGATGTCAGAAGGGTAAGGGGGGCTCAGATCATGTTCTGGTGGACTACTGCAGGGCCTTGGCTTTTCCTGAGTGAGGTGAGATGCCGTTGGAGGGTTCTAAGCAGAGAAGCGATGTAATCTGACTTAGGTTTTAAAGGATCTCTTTGGCAGTTTGCTGAGCGTGGATAGCCAGGGAGCTGGGATTAATGCAGGAAGACCCGTGAGGAGATGACTGCAGCACCCCATAGGAGACGAGGGCCGGGATCGGTGTTATCGCTGGTGTAGTGATGAGAAGCGGTCGGTTTCTGGACAGATACTGAAGTTGGAATCAACCAAGTTGGCTCACGGGTGACTCCAAGGGTTCTGGTCTGAGCTGCCGTTGACTGGGCGGGGACAGCTGCAGGTGAGGGGTGTTTTGTAAGGGTTCCCCAGAGCTCAGTTCTGGACATGTTAGTTTTGAGATGCTAATTAGACACCCCCTCGTGGAGATGGCAGGTGGGCAGTTGGATACAGGAGACTGGAGTTCAGAGAAGACATTAGCGCTGGGGAAAAGCCCTTGAGTGATGTTAGCATTTAGGTGGTGTTGAAAGCCAGAAGACTGGATCTTCTGGGGAGTAACCAGGAGCACGTGGCTAGAGTGAAGTGGGAAACTGAGGACGAAGGTAAGCTCTGAGGGAGTTGTACCGGCGGAGTTTCAGAATAACAAAATGGCTCGATAGAAGTGTCCCAGCCTGGCGGACTGGCTCTTAAAATATACTCATAAAATGTCTGATTCCTCCAATTCATTCCTTTGGATGCAGTGATTCATTTATTGTTTATGCATTCATTCATCTATTTCTTCATTAGCTATTCATTTATTCACTGATTCATTAATCACTCATCTGCTAAGCATCACTTTACTTGTGGTGGAGGGTCATTTCAAGATGATCCAGACGTGAGCCTTTCCCTCAAGAAGCTCACAGTTCAGAGGAAGGCAAGGGGTAGGTACATAAGGAACTCTCATGTGGGGTGAAAGTGACCCAAGAGAGGAGAAGTCCTGAGTAGAGACAGGGCACCACTGCCTGCAGGAAACAAGACAGGTGGCACAGAGGGGACTGAGCTGCTTGTCCAGGGAGGGCTGCCAGAGCACAGTGGTTAGATTTCTCACACTGGCCCTGCCTGGGCACTCACCGTGCTCAAAGGCACGACCCTGGGCGAGTCCCTTCACCTCTCTGGTGAAAGCACAAGTTGTCTGCACCTCACAGGACGGCTGTGAGGATGAAATGGCACGATGCATGCCCAGCACTTAGTTTCTGGCACACGGCGGCACTTTAAATATCAGGGAGATCACATTGTTCACCAGCCTCACTGCTCATTCCGATTCCCCTTCACCAAACAGCTCAAGACAAGGGATTCTGGGAAGGGAAAGGGCAGGGAGGTCAGGGTGCCCTTGAGTGTCCCCGGAGATCCTCCCTACACTGGGGCCTTGCTCCCCCCACCAAGCTGAGTGGCTACCCATTCGCTGCTGGGTCCTGGCTTTTCTCTCTCAATAGCCCAGGGATGAATTTATCTCTTCCTGTCTTCCCGGGACAACCAACTGGACCCTTTCATCAGCTGGAACTACAGAGGTGGGGGTGGTGATGAGGGAGGGCATCGGGGAGCGTGGTGCAGTTGGGACTTTGTGTTCCTGTAGACACACACAACACACATGTCCCCCCTTTCTGGGGCTGAGGTTTGGCAGAAAATTCCTAACAAGCAGAGAGTAAGCTACCGCTAAAATCTGCAGAGAGGACAGAGCGGACAAGCCACAAACCTCGATGGCAGGCGGTGAGCAGGCGGCAAGCTCCTGGGGTCTGGGCTCGTTAGTTTTTTTGTTTTTTTTTTTTTTGCAGTACGCAGGCCTCTCCCTGTTGTGGCCTCTCCCGTTGCGGAGCACAGGCTCCGGACACACAGGCTCAGCGGCCGTGGCTCACGGGCCCAGCCGCTCCGCGGCATGTGGGATCTTCCCGGACCGGGACACGAACCCGTGTCCCCTGCATCGGCAGGCGGACTCTCAACCACTGCGCCACCAGGGAAGCCCATGGGCTCGTTAGTTTTAAAATAACACAGCAGAGAAGTGAGATAAAGGGCTTCAGTGGGGGAAGCTGTCAGACACCTCACCTTACGCTGTTGGAACCACCCGAGGGGTCCCATCTCTCCTCCTGGGTTTCAGAAACAGAGACTGCAGGCTGGGGCAGTGGCTGTGTTGCCTGATCACAGAGCCAGAACTTGTCAGAGCTAAGCCAGCCCTTGCAACTCTACCCAGGAGAAGCTGAGGTCCAGAGAGGGGCCAGCGCTACATTCCAGGACACTCGGCGAGTTAGGGGCTGAGCAGGGACCACCAGTCAGTTCTTCTGCAGCTGTAGTGAAAGCTATTGCTCAGATCTTAGTCAGTGTGAGTGTTGCCTACAAATACCGCACAGGCACCCCTTCCAAGAAGGTTATATCCACCCCTGGCGGGTGGCGAGGCATCCCATAGCCAACGACTGACTTGGGAGTACAAACGACCTTCCCCCTTGCGGCAAGGTAATACAATTCTCACTCTAGAGCTCCCTGTGGGATCAGGCTGAGGCTGGAGTCTAGCTGGAAGTACACCTTTTCTTAGCTTTCTGTACTGCCCTAGCTTGCTTCGTCTCTCCCTTTCTCCTGAGAGCACACCCTCAATAAGTCTGCGCATCCAAATCGCTGTCTCAGGCTTAATTTCTTGTGAATTCCATCAAAGACAGAGCCAGACCAAGTCTTCCTCTACCAAACCACTAAATGCAAAACAATAGTTAAGTACTGTATTTGTTCAAACAGACATGGGTTTGAAGCTCTGCGTTGCTACTTCCAGGCTATGTTTACCCAGCGGAAGTTACTGAGTATCATTAAACCGTCAATGTTTTCCCAGCTGAGGACGGCAGATGTTCGTGGGTATGTTAATATTACCTGTCTCGTAAGACGGTTGTAAAATGTTTAGCACATCTTATGGGGACATAACAAATGCCCAATATATGTTACCGGATGAAGCTATTTGACGTCTTTGACGATGACGGTGATGAGGAAGACGATGGCGGCAGAATGAGCGGACAGGCCGGTCCAGTCACAACTCCACCAATCAGCAGAAAGCTCTCAAAAGGCTCCACCTCTGAAGTTCCCGCACCAATCATCAGTGAGTTCTCAAATCACACCCTTCCCATTCATCGTCCTGTAGGCTTGGCCCAGAGGCCCCTCCTTTGCCATTGTCATTCTTCCCTGACAAAGGACTTCCTGTGGGAGAGAGGGATCTCTGTCTTTACCCGGAAGCGCCCAGCCCAGGCATCCAGCTGTACCACCTGTAGAAAACGGCTCCTCCACGGTAATTGTGAGGAAGGAGCTGATGGGAAAGGTCTGTCCCTCTGCTGGGATTTTTACCTGCCTTTTAAAAGTCAAACCTTTATCTTTAGTAGGCAGTCAGCTTCAAGACGATCTCCCACCAACCGTGATGGGTCCCCGGGCTCCAGGAGGGCTTGGGGTGGTGGGGAAGGACTGTGGCAGGGACGGCTAGGGGCCCCCAGCGAGTGGGCAGAGGGCTTTTTCAGCTCTGCGGTTTCTCTGCTGGCCACAGACAGCACCCGAGCAACCGGGAGCCACAAGGAGCACTGGAATCAGGCCGACTGCAGCTTGAAAGCTGGTTTTGCTGTTTTCAAGCTGTGATCTTGGACGAGTCACTTCATCTCTCTTCTGCAGAACGGGGTAACTGGTAGTGTCCAGCTCGTAGAGGTGATGCACGTGAAGTGCTTAACACCATTCCTCGTGCAGAGTAAGCACTTCATCAATGTTAGCTGTCATTGTAACTGGAATTATTCATTGTAAATAGCCTTCGGGGCAGAGTCTCTCAACTTCGCTGTCTGCTCAAGCAGATCCCTCTGCCCCGCAGTGCCCTCTCTTCCCTTCTCTGCCAGGAAAAGCCTCACTCCACCGTCAAGGCTCAGCTCAGCTGTTTCTGACTCCCCCAGCCCACCCCCGACCCCACTGCCCATCTCCCCATAGAAATAAATTCTGCACTCTCTTTGCTCCAACATATTGCAGCATATTGAGCAAGGTCTCTCGTCTAAGCCTCAGTTTTCTCATTTTTAAAATGGGGATAATACCTTACGTATTGGTGTAGTTGTGGGAAATAATATAGTTATTAAGCTAAGCACAATGTCTTACTATTATAATTGCAATTAGCACTGAAAGAGACTTGGTAGCTCCCATCAGAGAAAGAATTTTTGCTTGGGGAGGAGGCTCACGGATCATTCTTTCAGTCATCTTTGAGGAGTGCATGGCTTCCAACCTGCCTGGGACCTTGGGACCCTGAAGACAGGGGACTGGCCCCAGTGACCTCCGAAAAGCCTGTCCAATTCAAAGGCTTCTGTGAGTCAGATTCTCCTCTGGGTCTAAGTCGTCCCCATCTCTTTGCCTCTTTCTGAACACATTGGGGTGGCACAGTAGGGACCCACATGGCCCATTCACCCCCAGTTTAAGGATGAGAGTTGTCACCTCTAAACAGTTTCTGAGTCCCTAGGTGGGAGCATGGGTATACCAACTTCTTCAACTCACTGTGTTACAGTAAAGGGACCTCATGTTTACTGAGCACCTGCATTGTGCCAACACCTCATCAGATATTTAAAACACATTGTTTCATTTAAGTCCCATAATAAGCCCTTGAGGTGGGAATTGTAAGGGTTGTTTTTAGATGAGAAAAACAGAGGTTCAGAAAGCTGTAGTGACTTGCCTAAGGACACAGAGCAAGTGAGGGAGCCCAGAGCTCTCAAGGAACTGTACCTGGGTGTCCCTGGTCTCCAGACTGAGGATGGCCACACAGTTCAGCTTTTGGTGTCACTATGTCTCTTTGCACTGTGACCATGTCTCCACCTCCCCCATGCTGACTGGTGTTCTGTCTCCTTCCTATTTGCTCTCCTGCACCCACTCCCCCGGCTGCTGTCTGCACAGTCTATTGATGGAGACAATCAATCAGCCAGCTTGCTCAGACAGCTAAAAAACATCCCATCGACCAATTTTCCCTCCAGCGCCTTTCCGCGGACCATGCAACCTCACTAATTTGGAATTTGCAATGATTTCTGACACAGAACCTGCATTTCTCATTCTGGTAAAAAAAAAAAAAAAAAAAAAAAAAAAGTCTGCATGAAATAATATCCCGTGGACCCCTGCGGACTTCTGAGTAAGGCCCTGGCAGCCAAGAGGCCCTGTTTCCACCCCTCTTCTCTTTGTTCCTGCTCCTGGTTTCTTCCACCTGCACCCACTTCTAGGTTGGATTATAACTGATGGCACTACTATAAATGCTAATACTACTAGTAATAAGAGCAGATGTTCCTGAAGCAGCAGCTGTGTGCCAGCACTGTTCTAAGCGCCTGGCATTTGTTTGCTCTGATATTCGTCACCACAATTATTTGAGGCTGGTACAATGATCAACCCCATCTTACCAATGAAAACACTGAGGCAAGAGGAGATCCCGATAACTGGGGGTGGAGGTGGAATTTGAACCCAGGCCGTCTGTTTCCAGAACCCATGGTCTTAACCCCTTCCCCCACTGTGCCTCTAGGGCTGAGCACTATGGGGGCCACTTGTGGACCCCTTGGACCCCAACAGTGCTTCCTGCTTTGGGCCTCTGAAAGCACCATGCAATGGGACAAGAAAATGTCGTGTCCTTCTATAGATGTGTGATGGGCGTGTTGAGCCAGGGATTGGAAGTCTGTGGAAAAGCTGCCTCCCGACTTGTGTCCCCAAGGACTCTACCGAGTGAGAGGCACAGAGCCTTCAAAAGAAACTGGTGGCGAGGGGTTTGAGAAGGATCTTTCCTAGGTTCAGAATCCTGTTTTAGAGTGTTGATTGCCCTTAGGGGTCAACCATCTAACCAAAGCCCTGGTTTCTTTCTACAGATGTTTTGCTCTATGCTGATAGAGATGCAAAGTGCACCTGGAAAGCTATGTGCTGTCCCACTTGCCCCTTTCCTGTGCAAAGGCCCTGTGGCATCCTTTTGCATAGGCCCAGAGTGGACTTGCCTTTGTGGATCTGCAGTAGGGCATCCTCTTTTTTATGGGGGGAAACGCTGCCCACTCCGGTTGCCTTGGAATACGGTTTAAATGGAAAAGAAAGACCATGCCGTTAAAAAAAATTCACTGAAATGACTTGACTCCTCCAATTACCCATTTGGTGGCGTTTAGACAGAGCCTTGGTTCCTGGTACAAATCTCTCAGCCCCTGTGGTAGGACCTGAGGCTTAAAACAAGTGCGGGGATTCTGGCAGGACTGAGGCAAAGCCCTTTAAACTAGTCCAACACTCCTCGACCGTGATGAAGCTGTCTCCCTGGCCACTGTATTCATGGTCGCGTTTTTACTTGCATCCAGCTAAGACTCTGCACATGAATGAATATATACGATGTGCCCAGAGGTGTGTGTATACGGCAGGTAGAGCCTGGACCCCGGTGTTCTCAATGTCAAGATGCGTCGTGTGGCAGCTCAGAAATGTCCAGGGTGGCCAGAGAATTCGTTGTGCAAACTGGAACACTTGGAGGATCAAAAGGGGCACAGACAGTAGATACCCAGGATCTGTGGTCACCCTGGCTATCTCCCTTTTCTGACCTTGAGACTCGAGTGTCCAGCTGTCTCTTCTCCCTCTCCTCCCAGAAGTCCTATCGGCTCCTGAGACTCACCTGTCCAAACCTCAACACATCGCCACCCCCACCACCTGTTCTCCAGCTCCACCTTCTACCTTCTTAGGCAAGCAGCAACCGGCCATCCCCCCGGACCCCCTCTTTCTCTCACTCTCATATCCAGCCCATCAGCAGATCTTCACCATTTCAATTTCAAAACATCTCAGCACCCATCTCCTCTCCATCTCCACTGCCACCTCCCTGGTCCAAGCCCTCATCATCTCTCACCCAGACAACTGCAATGGCTTCCTTGTTCACCCTGGCCCCGCCCCGCCCACTCTCCATGCAGCAGGCAGGGTTCTCTTCCAAAACGCAGATTCAATCACATCACTTCTGTCTTCAGAGCCCCAAGAAGCAAGTCCAAACTCCTTGATGTGGCTCTCATGGGCCTTCAAGGTCCACAGCCCCAGCTGACCTCTCCCGGTGTGTCATGCTCCGCTGCTCTCTCACTCACGGTGCGCAGACCACCTGACATCCCTGCGCAGCCCCGCGCAGCCCCGAGAAGCCCCGCGCAGCCCCGCATCCAGACGCAGCAGGGCGTGAAACTTCAGGGCGCGGCCTGGTGCCAGACGGCTGGGTTCAAACCCTTGTCCTGCCACTCTGGGACCTTGAGCAACTGACTTCACCCCTCTGGGCCTCAGAGCTTCATCTATAAGATGTGGATAATAAGAGTACCTGCCTCACAGGGTTATTTCAGGGATTAACAGCGAATACATGTGAAGCTCTTAGAACAGTGCTTATTTCTTACTAATTAAGAAATGGCATCACTCACCTTGCCTCCTTCAAACTGTCCAGTTTTCCTCCTGTCCATTCTTCCGATTTCAACTTACAATGCCACCTCGTCCAGGAAGACTTCCCTGACTACTTAGACCGTTTATATACCTTCTCTATGCTCACAATATCCTTCACTGAAATTGTCAGTTTAAATCTCTGTTCCCCTCCCCTGGACTGTGAAGCCTTTGAGACAGAACCTGAACATTTTGCAGCACTGTGTCCTCGGCACCTGGAAGGTGCCAGGCCCGTAGTGTCTTCAGTAAATACTGGTTGAATGGGAGAACTGACTGGATAAATAGCCCAATCAAGCCAGCAAGGAAGAGGTTAACTGAGGGGACTGGCAGTAGATGGCAGTGTATCTCACTGTCAGTGTGGCTACAGATAGCCGCTTGGGACAGCTCCCAAGTCCCAGGACACCGGCATTTGTAACAGAAATTCCTCCAAGATGGGCAGGTACTGAAGGGCAGCCGGTCTGCCCTGAGGATGCTGCACACGGAACAGGAGCACGGGTCTCCCTGGGTTTCCTGCTGTAGATGCCCCGTTGTTCCCCTTCCCACCTTCCAGGCCACTGGTTCCTCAGGTCCAGGGGTCAGAGGACAAACCAAGTCCCTCTCCTTGGTGTTCTGGAGCCCCTCCCCCCACTGACCTCTCCTCCAGGTATACCCCCCCCCCCCCGCAACCAGTTAGACCCTCTGAACCCAGAGACCTGGGTTCCAGTCCCAGCTTTGCCACATACTAGTTATGTGGACTTGGGCAAATGAATTCACCTCTCTGTGCCTCAGTTTCCCCACCCATAAAGTGGTAAGCATAATAGTGCCGACATCACAGGGCTGTGATGGGGATTCAGTGAGGTCATGCATTTGGTGATGTGCACGGTACGTGGCAAGAGTGCAGTACTGCTTTTCCAGACTTTTAAAAGATGACTCTAAATTCCATGTCTTGTTTGCACTGTTCTTCCCACTTGAGATGCCTTCCCCCTGTGTCCCTGCATGGCCAAGCCTCCTGGGTGGGTCTCTGCTGTGCATCTAGATGCCCCAGCTGCTCTTCTGTCCTCTGGCGCAGACCCACGGCCATGGTGGACACCCGGAATGTTCTGGGCAGCTGCACCATCAGCTTGGCTCTGGGCCCAGTAATTCTGAGCCCTTTTCTGAAGAATCAGCTGGCCAGCAAATGCCCCTGGCTATCTTGGGAGTAGGACCATTCCCTTATATGCAGCCCTAGAGATGTGATCCCAGCATCCTTGGTAGGGAAGTGGGGAGGGAGACAGGGAATGAAGGAGCCACTAACATGTGGACCTGGAGCCTAATCCTGCTGGGGAGCCCTGGGAACCAGTGTAGACACACAACTCCGAGTTCTTTCACCTGAGGCACCTGGAGAATTTATCCTTCAGCTCCCATCAGTCCTGACTGAAGGCTACTCCCCAGGGGCATTAACTCCTGCCCTGTGTCTGGGTGGAGTGGGCTTGGTGGCTGGAGAGAGCCCTCAGGTAGAGTCTCAGGTCCTGTTAGTTGGAAGTCAGGTTGGCATCCTCAGAAATGGTGGGCACTGAGGGGACACGGGCAGAGAAATAGCAACATCACTAATTCTGCCAGGCCTAGGCACTGAGTGGCGCCTGGAGGGCTGCAGTCACGGCCACACCCCAGAAAAAGGCCAACCACCAGGCAAAGCCCAATTTCCCTGGAACTTTCACAAGGTGGGGTCCTGAATTCCAGGAAATACCGGACTTCATTCCTTTGTCAAATCCACCCTTCTTGCCTCCCTTCCTTCCTACTTTCTTTCTTTCTTTTTAAATTAATTTTTATTGGAGTATAGTTGATTTACAATGTTGTGTTAGTTTCTGCTCTAGAGCAAAGTGAATCATTTATACATATCTCCACTCTTTTTTAGATTCTATTCCCATATAGGTCATTACAGAGTACTGAGTAGAGTTGCCTGTGCTATACAGTAGATTCTTATTAGTTATCTATATTATATATAGTAATGTGTATATGTCAATCCTCTTGAAGCTTTTTTTAAAATTATATTTTATTTATTTTTTATACAGCAGGTTATTAGTCATCAATTTTATACACATCAGTGTGTACATGTCAATCCCAATCGCCCAATTCATCAGACCACCACCCCTAACCCCCCACTGCTTTCCCCCCTTGGTGCCCATACGTTTGTTCTCTACATCTGTGTCTCAATTTCTGCCCTGCAAACCGGTTCATCTGTACCATTTTTCTAGGTTCCACATACATGCATTAATATACGATATTTGTTTTTCTCTTTCTGACGTACTTCACTCTGTATGACAATCTATAAATCCATCCATGTCTCAACAAATGACTCAATTTCGTTCCTTTTTATGGCTGAGTAATATTCCATTGTACATATGTACCACATCTTCTTTATCCATTCATCTGTCAATGGGCGTTTAGGTTGTTTCCATGACCTGGCTATTGTAAATAGTGCTGCAATGAACATTGGGGTGCATGTGTCTTTTTGAATTATGGTTTCCTCTGGGTATATGCCCAGTAGTGGGATTGCTGGATCATATGGTAATTCTATTTTTAGTATTTTAAGGAACCTCCATACTGTTCTCCATAGTGACTGTATCAATTTACATTCCCACCAACAGTGCAAGAGGGTTCCCTTTTCTCCACACCCTCTCCAGCATTTGTTGTTTGTAGATTTTCTGATGATGCCCACTCTAACTGGTGTGAGGTGATACCTCATTGTAGTTTTGATTTGCATTTCTCTAATAACTAGTGATGTTGAGCAGCTTTTCATGTGCTTCTTGGCCATCTGTATGTCTTCTTTGGAGAAATGTCTGTTTAGGTCTTCTGCCCATTTTTGGATTGGGTTGTTTGTTTTTTTGATATTGAGCTGCATGAGCTGTTTATATATTTTGGAGATTAATCCTTTGTCTGTTGATTCGTTTGCAAATATTTTCTCCCATTCTGAGGGTTGTCTTTTCGTCTTGTTTATGGTTTCCTTGGCTGTGCAAAAGATTTGAAGTTTCATTAGGGCCCATTTCTTTATTTTTGTTTTTATTTCCATTACTCTAGGAGGTGGATCAAAAAAGATCTTGCTGTGATTTATGTCAGAGTGTTCTTCCTATGTTTTCCTCTAAGAGTTTTATAGTGTCCAGTCTTACCTTTAGGTCTCAAATCCATTTTGAGTTTATTTTTGTCTGTGGTGTTAGGGAGTGTTCTAATTTCATTCTTTTACATGTAGCTGTCCAGTTTTCCCAGCACCACTTATTGAAAAGGCTGTCTTTTCTCCATTGTATATCCTTGCCTCCTTTGTCATAGATTAGTTGACCATAGGTGTGTGGGTTTACCTCTGTGCTTTCTATCTTGTTCCATTGGTCTATGTTTCTGTTTTGGGGCCAGTACCATATTGTCTTGATGACTGTAGCTTTGTAGTATAGTCTGAAGTCCGGGAGTCTGATTCCTCCAGCTCTGTTTTTTTTTCCCTCAAGACTGCTGTGGCTATTCGGGGACTTTTGTGTCTCCATACAAATTTTAAGATTTGTTGTTCTAGTTCTGTAAAAAATGCCATTGGTAATTTGATAGGGATTGCATTGAACCTGCAGATTGCTTTGGGTAGTATAGTCATTTTCACAATATTGATTCTTCCAATCCAAGAACATAGTATATTTCTCCATCTGTTGGTATCATCTTTAATTTCTTTCATCAGTGTCTTATAGTTTTCTGCATACAGGTCTTTTGTTTCCCTAGGAAGGTTTATTCCTAGGTATTTTATTCTTTTTGTTGCAGTGGTAAATGGGAGTGTTTCCTTAATTTCTCTTTCAGATTTTTCGTTAGTGTATAGGAATGCAAGAGATTTCTGCGCATTAATTTTGTATACTGCAACTTTACCAAATTCATTGGTTAGCTCTAGTAGTTTTCTGGTGGCATCCTTAGGATTCTCTATGTATAGTATCATGTCATCTGCAAACAGTGACCGTTTTACTTCTTCTTTTCCAATTTGTATTCATTTCTGTTTCTTCTCTGATTGCTGTGGCTAGGACTCCCAAAACTATGTTGAATAACAGTGGTGAGAGTGGATATCCTTCTCTTGTTCCTGATCTTAGAGGAAATGCTTTCAGTTTTTCACCATTGAGAATGATGTTTGCTGTGGGTTTGTTGTATATGGCCTTTATTATGTTGAGGTAGGTTCCCTCTATGCCCACTTTCTGGAGAGTCTTTATCATAAATGGGTGTTGAATTTTGTCAAAAGCTATTTCTGCATCTACTGAGACGATCATATGGTTTTTATTCTTCAATTTGTTAATATGCTGTATCACATTGATTGATTTGTGTATATTAAAGAATCCTTGCCTCCCTGTGATAAATCCCACTTGATCATGGTGTATGATCCTTTTAATGTGTTGTTGGATTCTGTTTGCTAGTATTTTGTTGAGGATTTTTGCATCTATATTCATCAGTGATATTGGCCTGTACTTTTCTTTTTTTGTAATATATTTGTCTGGTTTTGGTATCAGGGTGACGGTGGCCTCATAGAATGAGTTTGGGAGTGTTCCTTCCTCTGCAATTTTTTGGAAGAGTTTCAGAAGGATCGCTGTTAGCTCTTCTCTAAATGTTTGATAGAATTCACCTGTGAAGCCATCTGGTCCTTGACCTTTGTTTGTTGGAAGATTTTTCATCACAGTTTCAATTTCATTACTTGTGATTGGTCTGTTCGTATTTTCTATTTCTTCCTGGTTCAGTCTTGGAAGGTTATACCTTTCTAAGAATTTGTCCATTTCTTCCAGGTTGTCCATTTTGTTGGCATAGAGTTGCTTGTAGTAGTCTTTTAGGATGCTTTGTATTTCTGCGGTGTCTGTTGTAACTTCTTTTTCATTTCTAATTTTATTGATTTGAGTCCTCTCCCTCTTTTTCTTGATGAGTCTGGCTAATGGTTTATCAATTTTGTTTATCTTCTCAAAGAACCAGCTTTTAGTTTTATTGATCTTTGCTATTGTTTTCTTTGTTTCTATTTCATTTATTTCTGCTCTGACCTTTATGATTTCTTTCCTTCTGCTAACTTTGGGTTTTGTTTGTTCTTCTTTCTCTAGTTCCTTTAGGTGTAAGATTAGATTGTTTGTTTGAGATTTTTCTTGTTTCCTGAGGTAGGCTTGTATAGCTATAAACTTCCCTCTTAGAACTGCTTTTGCTGCATCCCATAGGTTTTGGATCGTCGTGTTTTCATTGTCATTTGTCTCTAGGTATTTTCTGATTTCCTCTTTGATTTCTTCAGTGATCTCTTGGTTATTTAGTAACGTATTGTTTAGTCTCCATGTGTTTGTGTTTTTTACGTTTTTTTCCCTGTACCTCATTTCTAATCTCACAGCGTTGTAGTCGGAAAAGATGCTTGATATGATTTCAATTTTCTTAAATTTACTGAGGCTTGATTTGTGACCCAAGATGTGATCTATCCTGGAGAATGTTTTGTGTGCACTTGAGAAGAAAGTGTAATCTGCTGTTTTTGAATGGAATGTCCTATAAATATCAATTAAATCTATCTGGTCTATTGTGTCATTTAAAGCTTCTGTTTCCTTATTTATTTTCATTCTGTCCATTGGTGTAAGTGAGGTGTTAAAGTCCCCCACTATTACTGTGTTACTGTCGATTTCCTCTTTTATAGCTGTTAGCAGTTGCCTTACATATTGATGTGCTCCTATGTTGGGTGCATATATATTTATAATTGTTATATCTTCTTCTTGGATTGATCCCTTGATCATTATGTAGTGTCTGTCCTTGTCTCTTGTAACATTCATTATTTTGAAGTCTATTTTATCTGATATGAGTATTGGTACTCCAGCTTTCTTTTGATTTCCATTTGCATGGAATATCTTTTTCCATCCCCTCACTTTCAGTCTGTATGTGTCCCTAGGTCTGAAGTGGGTGTCTTGTAGACAGCATATATATGGGTCTTGTTTTTGTATCCATTCAGCAAGCCTGTGTCTTTTGGTTGGAGCATTTAATCCATTCACGTTTAAGGTAATTATTGATATGGATGTTCCTATTACCATTTTCTGAATTGTTTTGGGTTTTTGTAGGTCCTTTTCTTCTCTTGTGTTTCCCACTTAGAGAAGTCCCTTTAGTATTTGTTGTAGAGCTGGTTTGGTGGTGCTGAATTCTCTTAGCTTTTGCTTGTCTGTAAAGTTATTGATTTCTCCATCGAATCTGAATGAGATGCTTGCCAGGTAGGGTAATATTGGTTGTTGATTCTTTCCTTTCATCACTTTAAGTATATCATGCCACTCCCTTCTGGCATGTAGAGTTTCTGCTGAGAAATCAGCTGTTAACCTTATGGGGAGTTCCCTTGTATGTTATGTGTTATTTTTCCCTTGCTGCTTTCAATAATTTTTCTTTGCCTTCAATTTTTGTCAATTTGATTACTATGTGTTTTGGCGTGTTTCTCCTTGGGTTTATCCTGTATGGGACTTGCTGCACTTCCTGGACTTGGGTGGCTATTTCCTTTCCCATTTGGGGGAAGTTTTCGAGTATAATGTCTTCAAATATTTTCTCGGGTCCTTTCTCTCTCTCTTCTCCTTCTGGGACCCCTATAATGCGAATGTTGTTGCCTTTAATGTTGCCCCAAAGGTCTCTTAGGCTGTCTTCATTTCTTTTCATTCTTTTTTTCTTTTTCTCTTCCACAGCAGTGAATTCCACCATTCTGTCTTCCAGGTCACTTATCCGTTCTTCTGCCTCAGTTATTCTGCTGTTGATTCCTTCCAGTGTATTTTTCATTTCAGTTATTGTATTGTTCATCTCTGTTTGCTTGTTCTTTAATTCTTCTAGGTCTTTGTTAAACACTTCTTGCATCTTCTTGATCTTTGCCGCCATTTTTTTTCCGAGGTCCTGGATCTTCTTCACTATCATTATTCTGAATTCTTTTTCTGGAAGGTTGCCTATCCCCACTTCATTTAGTTGTTTTTCTGGGGTTTTATCTTGTTCCTTCATCTGGTACATAGCCCTCTTCCTTTTCATCTTGTCTCTCTTTCTGTGAATGTGCTTTTTGTTCCGCAGGCTGCAGGACTGTAGTTCTTCTTGCTTCTCCTCTTGAAGCTTCTTATGAATACACTTTATGGCTTGTGTTCATGACACACTTGGGAATTCCAGGGCGGACCAGTGCTTAGGACTCAGCGTTCTCACTGCCAGGGGCCAGGGTTCGATCCTTGGTTGGGGCACTAAGATCCTGCAAGCCGCACTTCAAAAATTCCTCTTTTCATTTCAGCTAACGTTTTTCTCTTGTTCTTCCCACTCAAGCTATCAAAAAAACTTCCTTCCTACTTTCTTTCCCTCATTCCCCAGACATTTCTTGAGCTCTGGCTCTGCTAAGCATCCTTAGGGTGTAAAGTTGATTAGGACACTACGGTCCACCAATCTAAAGCCTTCTTCCTATAAAGCTCAGAGAGGGGATGTGACCTGCTTCACATGAAGTGGCAGAGAAGTAAGCAGAACCCCGGTCCCCGAACATCTTAAGCCTCAGGCTACTCTGACTGACGAGGGCTCTTCCTGGAAACTCCGTCCCTGCCCATTCTGCCAGAGCCAGAGCCGCTTCCTCTGGCTGGAGGCCCAGGGTGGGGCTGGCGCAAGGATGCGGAGGTCAAGCTGGGCTGCTGGGTGCGGGGCTGGCAGCGAGCGACACCTCTGTCCACAGCTGTCCCGGGCCGAATCACCAGCCGGGCCAGTTTGCCTCAGTGTTTCAAACCGATCCTTATGCACGGGTACAGTCTCAGGGAGAAAACAGGATTTTGCCTGTTGTTGCCATTTAAAAGAAGAGGGGAAATCACAAACACATTCTCTGTCTCACCAGAAGGCGGCCCATTTGAGTCGATCAGTCAAACGTTTTCAGCCAAAGCCCAAACAGGTCCACATTTTCCCAAATTACATGGGTTGAAAGGAAGATGGGAGAGACGGAGAAAGGGCTGATGAGGCTAGGCTGGTGAAGGGATTATCCACAGCGGAGGGGGAGGGGGCTCCACTGTGTCTTTAGTGGGGTGGGGGGAAGAGGCTGGACAGGGTGTGGGGCTCCTTCTCTTGGTGGAGGGTCTTGGCTTGTGTTCAGAGATGCTGCAGAGCCCTGCAAAGACACCCACTGGGAGTTCAGCCCACTCTCAGTAACTCCTGTGGAATAATGAGGCTGATAATGAGACCGGCAAGCCAGAGCCGAGGGATGCTACCAGCTCAGGGGAGAAGCGTCTCCCTGCAGTACAGCTCAGCGGTTGTCAGCCACCGTGTGACGCTCTGATCCATCATGATCAACTGTAAGCACTGTCATGGGTTCGTTACTAATGACTGCTAAAGATGAAAATTTGGGAATGGTTTCCAATTGAAGTAAGTATACAAGTACATGAATCTTCATCACCCCAGCTAACGGCAGCTCCTTTCAAGTGGTAACCTTGGAGCTCTCCTTGACTTCTCTCTCGCAAACCCGAGGTCTGACTTATCAGCAAATCTAGATGCTGCCTTCAAAATATATCCAGAATCCAAATAGTTCTCTCCTCCTATGACCACCACCCTGGCCCAAGCCCACATCATCTCTCACCTGCATTATTGCAAGAGCCTCCTAATAGGTCTCCCTGCTTCCACCCTTGCCATCCTGCAACCTGTTCTCCCAGAGGCAGCCAGACGGATCCTGCTAAATCTCAAGCCAGGTCACGGCACTCCTCTTTTCAAAGCCTTCCAAAGGCTTCCCTAAAGCCAAACTAACTAGAGGCCCATGCAACCTGGCCCCTGTTACCACCCTGACCTCACTTCCCACTCTCTTTTCCTGCTTTCTCTACTCCTGCCCCACTGGCCTCCATGCTGTTCTTCTGACACGCCAATTATAATTCTGCCTCAGGACCTTTGCACGTGCCATTCCCACTGCCTGGTACATGCTTCCTCCATATATCCATATGACGTCCTCCCTCATCTTCAAGTCTTTGCTCAAATGTCACCTTCTCAGTGACATTTTTTCCCTGACAACCCTACATAAACCCTATTTAAAATCGCAACCCCTCTCCATTGTACAATGGTCTCTTCTTGCTTTATTTCCCTCTATTGTACTATATACTTTGTGATCTGAGATAACCATTTACGTGTTTATCTTGCTTATTGTATGAGCTTCCCATTCCCCCATTAGGATCGAAGTTTCGTGAGGGCAGGGATTTTTTTGTCTCTTTTGTTCACAGCTGTTTCCCCAGACTCTTGAATAGGGCCTGGCACAAAGTCAGGGCCCAATTAATATTTGTGAAACGAGTAAGTGGATAGATTCACGATTCTTTCTCTAACAGAGTCCTTTACCCTGAGTTGCACTCTGTATACTTCCTTGAGCAGGAAAGAAAGGTGTGAAATTAAGTTTGTGCACTGAATGTTAACATTATGTGATCTTGGGTTCATGCGGGGGGATGTGCTCGGTATATGAACATCATCTGTCGTATGTCTGGACTGCTGGGAAAAAAAGGTTGAAAACAACAGGACTTATGAGTGGGTTTACAATATTGCATGGCTCTTAATTGCTTCCTGGCTTTGAGCAAGTTGCCTGCCCTTTCTGAGAGACAGCGGAGGAGCAATGGGACCGTCATCGCACCCAGAGCACTTTGGCTCAGGTCCTGATTCTGCCACCACAAGCTGAGTGACCCTAACCAAAGAACTTGATTTCAGAAACCTTTGTTTCCACGTGTCCATCATGGGGAGAAAGAAGCCACCAGGTAAGAGGGACAGCATCTATGAGGGTGAGCTGTGGAACCGAGACCCGGACTTGAATCCTGGCTCAGCCACTCCCTAGCCATGAGCTTCATTTCTTTACCTTAAATGGGCATAACCCAATCCCACAGGAATGTTGTGAAGATTAAATGAGTTACTGAATAGACAGTGATACGGTAATAATAATAAGTGATCATTTTAGTACTTATTTTCCAGTCTTCCTTCTAAGTTTTTATAGATAGATAACATTTAATCTTCACCACAATGCCATGAGGACAACATTATTATTCCTTCTATTTTAAATACAAGGAAATTGAGTCACAGAGTGGTTAAGTAATTCACCCAAGGTCACACAGCAGAGCCAAGTTTCAAAGGTCTAAAAACCAGCCCTTCCTCCCCGCTCCCTCTCTAGCCCTAAATAGAACCACCTGGGTCCTTAACATCCTCTCGTGCCAGTTAACAGGAGTTGGGGCTTAGGACCAGCCGACACCCCGCATTCTCCAGGTATGGCCCTACATCTTTAAGCACCAGAGTTCTCCTGAGCATCTGAGTGGAGAGGTGCGCCAGGTAGCTGAATTCGGGTTGATTAAATCAAGGAGAAAATCAATTAAATCTAAATAAAGAAAAAAGATTGGAAATCAGGCACAATGCCTTCTTAATTACAGCACCTAATCACTGGCTGAAAACAAAATAACTACAGAACATTTCGTTTCATATACGGCCTTGTGTATCTGAAGTGAGAGGCTCCTAATGAAATGCACATTTCCCCACTTGATTAGTAATTGACTAGGCGATTCCGGCAGTATCATGGGTGGAAATGATCAGGCATAATAGCGAGAGCTTTTTAAGGATGTGACGACACAGGATGCTTTGGGGGTTTACTGAGGGGTAGTTGACCCCAAGGTCCCCTATCCTTGCGGTACAACTCACAGTTCTCCCGACGATGAATGCGGCCACTGGGCAGGGCCAAGTGTGCAGTGCAGCAGGCGAGCGTGATTAAATGGCTTTTCTCTGCACAGTTCGGAGTCATTGCAAACACACAGGGCTGGGGAAGATCGCCAGCAATCAGCGACCAAACGCCTCAAAGAAATTACCCTGACAAGTATCCCTGCCATTCAAATCCTGGATTATAGCCTTCTAATTGGTCTCCCTGTCTCCTGTCTCTCCCCTTCCAATCTTTCTCGTCCACTGCAGCTAGGGGCATCTTTATAAAGCACATCTCACTGAGTCACTTCCTTGATTAAAACCCTTCATTGGATTCTTGTTGCGATTAGGGCAGTCCAGACTCCCTACCCTGGCTCAGGAGACCAGACATGATCTGATTCCAGCCCATCATTTCTCCAGCCCTCACTCCCCACTCCTGCATCCTTTATTCCAAACATACCGATCCAACAGAGTTCTTCAAAACCTTTCATGCTCTCATGATTGCATGTCTTTGCACGTGCAGTTCCCTCTACCTGGAACACCCTTCTCTCCTTTCCCCACCTGACTAACTCCTGCATCACATGCTCCTGAACCACTCTCTCACCTGGCTAGGTTTCCTTTCCAGAAGAGCTTTCTCCTAACATGGCAAATGTTACGTGAAATAATAATTGTCTGTGAGCTCAATGAGGGCAGGGTCTTAGGTCTGTTGAATTGTTTTGTCCCCAGAACCCAGCACAGTGTCAGCCCTGCTTAAGGATTTTGTTGAATGAGTGGGTGTAGACTCACCAGAAATGGTCGTGATAATTTGGGTGATGTGCAGCCTCCTTCTTACAAGGTAATGCATTCACAACACCATCTCTCATCTGGGATGCTTTCTTGCCTTTTTTGACTATGAGTGAGTGTGACAAGGCTCAATGTTTGCTTGTTCTCCTGGTCCTTTTAGGATGTGGGAGCAGTGACCAGAGCTCTTGGGGACATCACCAACTCAGTTATTCAGTCAACTAGCCCCTATTTATTGTATATCTGTGATTGCCCAGCACTGAGCTGGACACCTGAGCTTTAGAACGCTGACAAAGGTGAGGTATCTGTGCTACAGTAGCTCACAGCTCAGTGCACAACAGGTGTGTAAATGGATGCTTACAACAGCAGGACACAGGAAGGATAGATTCCCACAACAGCTCCTTTTACCTAAGGGAGGGGGACTGAGGTACAGAGATGTGCTATGGCTTTTCCGAAGTCACAAATAGGAAAAACATACATCCCACCTGCCTCCCCTCAAGGTGCCCAAGGTGGGGGAGAATCTCCCAAGCCACCAAATAAGCCAGATCCAGTGAGGTCATTCCTCAGATAGATAAGCCTGAGCGCATTTGGGAGCAGGTGAGGTTTAGAGTAACATCAGAATTAGAGTTAGTGAAAGACGCAGTGACTCCAAGAAGTGAAGGTCTAGAGACCAAGAACCCTACCCATTGGGTCTCTGCTCCAGGTCCACCGGATGGTGTTGGAGAGAAGTTCTCTTAAAATCCCTCTTATTGCCTGTAGTTTGTGGAAGGCAAGTGTTGAACCATTCTTTGAATTCATTCATTCACTGAACAAATACTTACCAGATAATTTAAATGAGCCAGGTAGTATGCCAAGTCCTTTGCAGACATTTTCTCATTTAATACACAACCCTTGAATTAAAGCTGATTTCAAGGTATTATTCTAATTTCTCCCCCTTTGCATATGTGGAACCTGCAGTCAGAAAGGAAAATAACTTGCCCACGTAGTCAAAATTAATAATAATGATAACAGGTGACATTTGTGGGTCATTTATTGCACACCTGACGTGGTGCTAGGTTAATATATCAGTTTTAACCCTCACAACAAGGTTCTGGGGTAGGCACCCTTAATGGCCCATTTTACAGATGAGGGAACTTGCCCAGAGCCAATAGCTGGTGCATGACGGAGCCAGAATCTTACGCTAAGTCTGCTTGAGTCCCTAGTATTAATCAACATGGTCCCTGAGTCACCTACATCAGAATCAGCTGAAACATTTATGTAAAATGCAGAATCCCAGGCCCACACAGCCCTCCAGAATCTGAGGGCGCGGCCCAGGAATTGGCATTTGATACAAAGTTTCTAAGTGGTTCTTACACTCACTAAGGTTTGAAGAGTTTGTTGCCAATCCTCAGGTAGGGACCGAGCAGCTTTCAACTAAAATATTCCATTTGACTCTCTCACTCAGTTGATTTGGAAAAACATAACCAAAGGAAGAAAATCAGTGAAACTCTCCCTAGGTCCCAGGAGGGCTGCAAGAGATGTAAAATGAAGACGGCAAAGACATTTTGATGCCAATACTCCAGCAGATGTGTTTACGTAAGTCGGTTTGATTACAGGTGCTAAAAATATCCCATTTAAATTTAGGAGCCTAGAACATTTCCCAGTGCTTTACCAAAAAGCAGTTTTTTAAAAATTTTAATTCATTCCTAACCCCAACCTCCTTCAACTAGTTATTAGTATTGACGCTGGAGTCCCAGAGTTTGTTATCGAGAATTATAATGGCAAATCACGAAGACATTTTCTCTGATTACACAGATTCTCAGTGTGTTTGGCTCCCATCTCCCTGCCAGCCACTCCTCTGAATCAGCAAAGCGCCAGCTGTGCTCCTTGACTTCCTTCGGGTGGTTGAATACCAGACCTCGACGACTTCCCCAAATAAATCTTCCATCCGTAGGGATCAGCCCCCGCTTCCTTTCCCCCAACCTCTCTTATTACGATTTTGTACCTTACACCTTTGAATCATATATTGGTAAGCCGTGAGAGGTTCAAAGACTCAACTCACAGAGGAGGAAGCTGAGGCACAGAGAGACGGGGAATAATTCACTGGAAGTGGCAAAGCATGAAATGACGGGGCTGGTCCAGAGCCCATGCATCCTGCCTCTGAGTCCAGGGTTCTTCCCATTACACCAGGCTGCTTCTCCTGGAATTCTGCTCTCCACCACTTACTAGCTTTTGACCTTTAACGCAGGTTACTAAACCTCTCTGAGCCTCAGTTTTCTCATCTGTAAAATGGGAATAGTAATAATACTCACCTCAAAGGGCTTTTGTGAGGATTAAATGACTTAATCTATGCAAAGTACTAAGCACGGTGGCTGGTACATAGTAAACCCTCAATAAAAGGCCGCTATCGTCATCATCATCGTCATGCAGTCCACACACATGTTGATCAGTGAGTGATCACTGATATTAAAAATTCTGATCATTTTTTATCCTGCTCGCTTTTTTAAAATAAGAAGAAACAATGCCTTGCAAAAAACATAGTCAAGTGTTTGAAAAATATTGGCAGATGTTTTATGAACGAATAAGAAAGATTCAAAATTACTAACCTTGAGATTTTGACCAACTTAACATTTATTTCGATTGGAGATTAGGGATGCTGACTATTGGTTAACCTTCACACAACCCATCAGCCCCTAGAGGGGGGACACTGGCCTTGATCACCGTTTCTCCTTCAAGACTCAAATGCTCCCTGCCCCTGGAGTCTTCCTTGGTCCCACCTTCTCTGAGCTTCTCCCACAGGGCTTGGCCTTAGAGAAAACTTTCTCTTCCATCCCATACGGGTGCTCATTACCCTCACACTGCCCGTGTCTAAACACCATGAGGGGAAAGACGGCAACTCGCCCTGTACCTGGTGTGTCATAAACACTTGATGCGGTGAATTAGTTGGCTTATTTGCAGTCAGCTCCTAGCCCTTCTAGGACTTCTCCCTTCTAGACCAGTGCTAGATCTCTAGAGTAGCAACTTCACTGAAGAATCCCCGGGGAGCTTTTTAAAATTGCCAATGTTTAGGCCCATCTCAGATCAATTAAACAGAATCTCTAGGGCAAGGGCTTGGACATTCATATTTTTTAAAAGCACCTCCCTCCTCCCAGGAATTTATTGTCTTATAGAGCCAGAGATGACAACTACTGCTTTGGACCATTTTATATATATACATTTGATTTTCTAGCCCACCTGACTGGGAGCCCATTGGGAGTAGGTCTTATTCGTCTTTTCATCTGCAGCCTTAACATAGGGATTAACAAGCACTTAATAAATGTTTATTGAATTCGTGGCAATAACCTTTTATACTAATCACCAAGACCCTTACTGGCTCATAAAGACGGTGCTTCTGCTCTATTTAATCTCTGAGTCCCAGCTTCCCCATCACTTCATTGGGGGTGAAAATAATATCTATTTCCTGGAGCTATTTATGGTGAGCGTTGAATGAGATCATGTGGGTGAAGTGCCTAGATGGAGCCAGGAACATCAGAAATGCCCACAAAATGTGATTTTTTTTTTCTTTTCCCTTTACTAGTCCCCCTGGCAAGCAGTCAGAGGAAAGGAAGGGAATCAGATGTGCTTAATCCGAACAGGAAATGTACACAATATCTAACACTGCCACACCCCTGCCATCAATACCATCACCACCAGCAACAGCATGATTAGTAATGAGCCCAAACTCTGGGCAGACTCTTTTTTTTTTTCAAGCACTGTACATATATTACTTCCTTTAAGCCAATGATGACCCTACTGAGACAGGCCTGGGACCTGGGACTGGGACCCTTTGCTGCAGTGCTTGCACCTGGACAGAAGTCTCCTCAAGCGACAAAATACAGAGAAACTATAAGGGACTAAAAAATAACTGCGTGCATGCACAGTTGGGGCAAATTCTGGACAACTAGATATAAAAGAGACCAAAAAGCCCAACTGCCACTTCTGATGAGCCGGGAGCAAAAGCAGGGTACTGTGCATGCCCCCTGCACATACCACCGCCAAAGCGGTGGGCAAAACACCTAAGCCAACCCTCTGGCCCGACCCGTGGACACACCCCTACCCTCACCTCTTATAAGGACCCAGCTCGCCCCACCTCAGTGAGCAAGTGAGCAAGGGAAACTGTCATTTGTTCTCGCTCCCCCCGCTGCAGCAGGGGCCCCCATAAAGCCTTGCCTGAATTTCTTGTCTGGCCTCTGATCAATTTCTATTGATTAAGGAGGACAAGAACCCTGGTCAGTAACACTATAAGGTAGGTATTACCATGCTGGTTTTAGATGAGAAAATGGAGGCTCCAAAATGGAGGCTCCAAAAGGTTATGTGACTTGTCCAAGGTCACACAACTAAGTAGTAATGCCAGTGTCAAACCCAATGTTTTAACCACCTCCCTCATATTCGTCACTATACTTCCCGATTTTTCAAAGACAGGCAATTCATTTTGCAAACTAGCTCCTGACTCCTGGAATGTCACATTCTTTCCTTCCTTGTGTGCCCAGCTGAGATGACACATGCCTCTTGTCTCACGTGTTTGCTCAGATCACCAGACAATGGACAAGTTGGCTGTTGGTGCATCTCATTTCTTTGCTCTCCTTTGGACGCAATAATAATCGTGGATACTTTTGAATCTGTCTGAGCTAGATTCCTATCAGAACCCTGGCTACTCTGTGACTTCGGGGCAAATGTCTTAAAGTAGCTGAGCCTCAGTTATTCCTTCTGTACAATGGAGCTAAGAAGAGTGGCCAGCTCACAGGACGCTTGTGAGAATTAGATGACGCATGCAAAGTGCCTTGAACCTCACGAGGGCTCAAGGCAAACTAGTAAGTGGTAGTAACAATAGTTGTTGTTCCTCTTTGGAGAAGATGGTCTAGCTGCCCAGAGGCCGGCCACCTGCCTGTAACCAGAGCAGACTGGCTGGCTGCCTGGGTCCTGGCGATGTTCAATTACCTCCATCTGTGGGTAAAACAGCCCCTGCATAATGGACTGATTAATCTCCTTATCGCACGGAGCACACAGTGTAATTACATCAGAGAATTCAGATCGCCAAGCGCAACATCAATCAACGCAGAGAGGGCAGCTTCACCCTCCCTTCCCTAAGAGCCCGGGGAAAAATAACATGTCTTCCATCTCTGCCTCCCTCGCTCATCCTTCCCTCTGATGTGACAGTGGGACTAAGAATGCATAGGCAAAAAGCTGCCTGGGGAGCAGGTAGGGGAGGAAGGTAAGAGGAGGGGACCTATTTTTAGGTCCGTTACTTCTGGGGTTCTGTGACAGCTGTCACTCCCCACCCCCCACCCCCCCTTGGAAGTTGCTACTTGAGTTTGGAGGGAATAAGCAGTTGGGGGAGGGGGCAGGAGAAGAAGCCCCACTTGTTTTTTTTAAAGGATGGCTGGACAGAACAGTAATAACAACGACTCATAGTTGTCTGTTACGGGATTCTAACCACTGTGCCTGCAAAGGTTATCTCCTTTTGTCTCCCGATAACCTTGTGAGGAAGGTGCTATTATTAGTCCCCATGATGCCGATGAAAAAAACGAAGGCTTGGAGAAGTGAAAGATTTCCCAGCTGGCAAGTGGCAGTCAGGGATCAAAGGCTGCCGAGTCCAGCTCTGAAACACGAGCTTTCTGGCTCTGCTCCCGTTCCCAGCCCCAAGGGCTGGGTCTGTGTGACAGGACACCTAGCTCCTCGCTTCCCTCGTTGAGAGTGTAACTCAGCCACCTTCATCCCGATTTACCTCCTGAGCTCTGCCATCCACTCATCAAATAATTTATGAGCATCATCTATGTGCCAGACACTGGCTACTGCCAGAAAGGCAAAGATATACGTATACACTTGGAGCCCACTCTCAAGGTGACCTAAGTCTGATGGGAGGATGCTCGCCCAGACCTTCACTGAGAAGTAATGATGGTGGCAACACCATGGATGAATCTCACAGAGCCCACGCTTTGCAAAAGAAGCCAGACATAAAAGGTAGAGATGGCCTAGAGTGTGATTCTGTTTCTATGAAGTTCTAGATCAGGCAAATCTAACCTATCACGAAAAGTCACCAGGACGGTCATGACCTTTGGGAGTTGGGGACTAAGGAGAGACCTGAAGGAATTTTCTTGATGGGTGTAGGTTTCAAGGGTGTGTGCGTCTGTGAAAACTCACTGAATTGTACACTTAGATATGTGCATTTCATTGTATGTAAATTCTCCCTAAAAAGTACTGTGAGCAAATATCAAAAAATAAACAAAAGTAACCACTTGTGGTATGCTTAGTATGTGCTGAGCCTTTATAAGCATTAATAAATTTAATTCTCATAACAGCATTACTGAGGCACAGAGAGGGTAAGCAACTTGCCCAAGATTACACAGCTAGGAACAGCCAGAGCCAGGATTCCAGCCCAGATCTGTTTCTTTTGTTTGTTTTAATACAAATTTATTTATTTATGTTTGGCTGCGTTGGGCCAGGGCTCGAACCCATGTCCCCTGCACTGGCAGGTGGATTCTTAACCATTGCGCTACCAGGGAAGCCCCCCAGATCTGTTTCTGACACATAAATCTGTGCTCCCAACCACTAAGCTATCCTGCCTCCACTTTGTCACAGTGCTTACACTGAGATTCATTTATATCTGTTTATTCACTCACTCAACCAATAGATGTTTGATGCGCCCTGCACTGGGACTAGGTTCAGAACCACATGGTTAAAACACACCCCAGGATTTGAGCTAAAGGAGCTACTAGTCTTGTAAGAAGGGAGACGTGGAAGCAATCGGTCATATCGCAGTGTGATATGGCCTGTCGTGGAGGACCTGAGTCCTGGGGAGGACACACCTAAGCCCCCTTGGGAGAGGTGATATCCAATCAACCTGCTTTCTCGTAGCCCATTTCAGTGCCTGTCCCCTCTGTTTAATCTCTGGGCATCTGAAAGACAGATGGCATGGAGAGGGGTGGGATGGCATCTCTGAAATCAGGTTAGAGGGTTGAGTCCCAAGATGCCCACGTGCCCAGCACCCCATCTCGCGTCATCTGGGTCTCATTCCAGGTGTGGGGGAGATATTGCCCAGTCAGACCCCAGGGGGCAGTGGAAGGGTGGCCTTTGGACCAGAAGAAGGGACAACGTGAACTGGAATAAAAGCAGTGATTTCTCAGTCAATTCTAGCTCTTATGAAGCCAAGGACATGAGGCTTCTCTTCGTGGTTTGGTGACGGACTACTTGTGCATGATCTAGGACATATCACATCATCTTTTTGGTCCCTAGTTTTCCCATTTGTAGGCTTGGTGGCCACCTAAAATCTCCCCACATAAAACAGATTAAAATGGAGCTCTTCCATTTGCAGCAGGGCTGGTAATCGGGATACCTGACCGTTCAACCTTCTGCCTGTTCTCTGAGGTGAGCTCAGAGATAGCTCTGCAGAATACAGTCTGGAAACTACAAACAGAGGTGGATGCTCAGACTTCCCAGCTCTCAAATACGAGGAATCTATGACTCCAAAGGCTATGGTCTGTCTTCTTCACAACCGAATCCCCTGTGCCTGGAACTGTGCCCTGGCCCAATAAATAGATGAGTGGACAGGTGATTCAAAATCGATTCACTTAGTGGACAGGTAGAAAGCCAGGTTTTTTCCCCCCGGTTTAAAGAAGCTCCTGGAGGGAAGAAGCCTGCAGACATGTTTTGCTTGTGCTGCATGGTACTTTCCAACACTCAAGTTCATGGCCATTTCAAAAACAGGTGTTTCATGTACAGATTTCAATTTTAAGAAAGATCAGGGCTTCCCTGGTGGCGCAGTGGTTGAGAGTCAGCCTGCCGATGCAGGGGACACGGGTTCGTGCCCCGGCCCGGGAAGATTCCACATGCCGCGGAGTGGCTGGGCCCGTGAGCCATGGCCGCTGAGCCTGCGCGTCCGGAGGCTGTGCTCCGCAACGGGAGAGGCCGCGTCAGTGAGAGGCCCGCGTATCACAAAAAAAACAAAAAAGAACGATCAGCGTTGGAGACAAGGGACCTGCACTGCTCTCCCAAGGCAACCATCAGGCAGATCTAGGCAGCAGCGACCTCCTAGCTCACCTTAGTCCCCACCTGTTATCCTCAAAAGCGTTGGGAGTGAACAGAGCTAGCTAGCCACACCTGGGTCCAGCCTTGCCAGGTATCCATAACTTGGGCGATAGTTGGTAATCTGGGTGGCTTTCTATCCCCGACAGCTTCTAAGAAATTAACTGGCCTGTATAGAGCTGGCCCAGAAAACCAAGGCCCACCCTTTTCTCTTCTAGCCAGGAAGAGACAAGATGACTTCACATCTCATTGGCTGGGGGTGTTCCAGGAATTGCCCACATGGGTCCACACCCACGTCCTCATTTCCCTGGTAGGAAAGAAACAACCAGCCTCCCACTTTCTCCCTTCTCACACAGGACTCTTTGTTCCCAGGTTCCAAAATGCAGGCTCAGCCCCAATCAGGTTTGGGGAGTGCCATGAAGCCGACGCTGTGGTCTCCAGCTGCTGGGATTATATTTCAATCATGGAAATCCATGGCTCTTAAATGTGTGTCGACAACCCGTGCAGATCTGGCTCCTTCAGAATCAGGGATGGCACTTTCTGTAAATACAGATTCCTGGGCTCCACCCTCAGGGATTTTGATCTAAGAGGTCACAGTGGTGGAGGGGTAGACTCCAGTATTTGTATTTATGGAAAGCTCCCCCAGGAGGGTGATTCTACTGCCCAGCCATGGGTGGGGCCATAGAGAACAGGCTAAACCACTCTGTGTTCCACTTACTCTGCCTTCCACCTCTTTAAATGCTGACTTTTCGATTTGGGGCTCTCCTGTTTCCAATTTTTGCCTCACCTTGAACTTCCCCCCAGGGAGATCTCTCTAAGCCTGATTTTCTCCCTCAGCTACCTTGAATTATATCCTTTGGGCTTAGCTCGGACCCCCTCTCCCCTCAGTTCCCAGTTCCACATTATACCCTGGCAGGAAAAAAGACACCCCAGATCAGTATCTTTGGGGACAGGCATCGCCCTTACCAACCACAGGCCTCGCGTGGGGATTTCTTGTTCCTTCTCCCTGCCATCCCCTCCTATTTCTAAGCCTTGCCGCCTTCCTTTTAGGATCAATTAACGGGAACAAGTGTCGTTCTATCTCCCGGCTTTGGAGATCCATCAGTTGTCTGCGACACCTCCATGGCGGGTACTTGGAAGAAGTCAGTCCTGAGAAAGAGGCTAGAAGCCCCGTGGCAAGCCGGGTGTGGGTTACCGTGCCCAGGGGTCCAAGCGGATGGGAGATAAATATCTGAAACTCCCACAGCCATGGAAACAGCAGCTCTTCAAGGTGATTTTTGCACACACACAAAAGGAAAAGAAAGTGGAGTTCAGATGAGGGCCCTGGCCCCACTGCGGCTACCCAGCCTTTCTGCTTGTAGAAGGGGCCGGTTTAGAAAGAGGAGGAAAGGAGAAAGCAGCAGGATAGAGGATTTGGCTGTGGGGTAAGCAGTCTGCACAAAGCCTGTTTTTTCTCCCCTTTTGTCCTCTGGCTCTGAGGCTGGGTCACAATAGTGACGATGGTGGTTATGTTGATGACAGCTAACAGGTATTCAGCGCTCGCCATGTGCTGGCTCAAGCCAGGCACTGCTCTACGTGCTGTTTGCATTTGCCCCTCACAACAGCTATGACATAGCTCCTATGTTACCACTGCTGGGTTACAGAGGAGAAAACTGAGGCAAGGGGGAAGTTCCAAAGCTTGGCCAAGCCCACCAAGGGACGGGGGAGGTAAAAGGGCCAGGCATGTCTCCGTCTGAATCTGGAGCCTGACACTAAATGCCAGGCTGTGCTGGCTCTGGTCATCCTAGGCCCTGTCCCCACTCGGACATCCCTAGTAGACTTGTATTTTTGTGAACATCTGCTAGGCAAGGTGTGCACCACCAGCCATTTAAGAACTTGAAATACAGCGGGCGAAGCCAGATTTAATAAAAATAGACCCTTAGCCCTAGATTGCCAGGCACTGTGCTAAGAATTTTACAGCACTACCTCATTTAGTCTCCTGACTACTCTGTGACCCACATCTTACAGGTAAGGAAACTGAAGTTCAGAGACATTAAATCACACACCCCAGGTCACACAGGGTGTGGGGGAGGAGCTGGGATTCAAATCCATGCCTGTTGGCTTCTAAAGCCCAAGCTCTGACCCAAAAGGCTCATGAAAAGGTAACAAACCACACTAGGGTAGTTACAATAAGCTACAGCATGACAAAAAATACTGGGCTCCCGAGTCTTATTTGTACAAATGTTTATTGAGCACCTGCTATGTGCCAGGCACAGTACTAGGCACTGGGGATAGGATGTTGAGAAAAACAGTTATAGTTTCTTCCCTCATGGAGATTACAGTCAAGTGGAAGATGCAAAAGGTATGCAATTAAACAGAAGAACTAGGGAGGAAAGCGGCTAGTCCTGGGTGGACATGCGGTAGTGGGGCTGGAGCAGAAGTGAGTGAGTGAGAGAGGGTAAGGGGAGACAGGCAGGGCAGCCAAGAGCCAACTCTGCAGAACCTGATAGGCTATGAGCACTGTTTGGACTTGATTCTGAGAGCAGTGGAGGGCTCTTGATGGAGATTGGGCAGGAGAGTGACATGGACGGCTTCCTCTTTGGAAAGACCTCTCTGGCTTCAGTCCATATGATATTATGGATGTGTATGTATGAACCCACATACGAATGTGTGGAGCCAGGGCCAGAGCCAGTGGTAGGAAGGCAGGTAGGAGGCCCTTGCAGGGATTCTGACAAGAGAGGATGGTGGGTTGAGGAAGGAGCGAGGGACTATGTTCCCTAAATCCAATCAGTGCTGCTGGTGACAAGCAACCTCAGGTGAAGGGTGTGGATGATTTAGTATAAATGCATCCCTGCAATCTAAGGAAGCAACAGCTCGACGCTGGAAGAGCGGTCCGCAAACTTGAGCATGCCTTGGAAACACCTACAGGGCTCGTGACAGCTCAGGTGTCAGGCCCCACTCCAGGAGTTTCTGCTTTGGTCGTCTCGGCTGGGACCCAAGAAGGTGCATTTCTAACAAGCTCCCAGGTGATGCTGCTTCTGCTCATAGTGGGACCACATTTTGAGAACCAGTAGTGTAGAGTAAAAAAGGCACCCAATTTGCAGCTGCATGCACTCAGGGCTGAATCCAGTATCTGCCCCTACTTAACCTGGGTAAAACTGGATTACCTCTCCAACGTTCAGTTTTCTTCATCTCTAAAATGGAACCCGTAGTATCAACATTATGAATTTGTTGTATATTTATAGTAAATCAGGTAAACGGCTTATTATAGTACTTGGCACATAAAAGAGGCTCAATAAATAACAGCCATTGTTAGAGAAAAAGATTAAACCAGCACTTAGCCAAAAACGCATTAGCACTGGGACTAAAAAATGGTACTTTCAATGAGCATGCAAAACCTTGGGCCCCTAAAGTTATAAGTAGCTAATATCGGCAAATAACAAAAATTGGGTAACACATATTAAGGGGTTACTCTTTGCCGAGCGAGACTTCAAAGGCAGCCAGAAAACAGAGGTATTCATGGCTGCTAAATCAGCTTGTCTATTTATATACCTATTAAGTGGGAAATCCCTTCATTAATCCACCATTTTCCATCCATCCATCTATCCATCCATCATCCATCCATCCACCCAACCACTTATCCATAGATTTTTCTAAACCCCTATTTTGGGCAAAAAAACTGTCCTAGGTACCATACAATTCAATGGCAAGACCCTCGATCAAGTGGGTCTAGCATTTGTGCCCTTCTGGCATTCCAGTTGGCTCCTGTTTCCATATTTTATCCAGGGACTCTGACTCACCCAGAGCAGTCTACACCATGGTGGAGGCGGGCAGGGGGCAAAAATAGAGCAGCATGTCCTCAACTAAGATGAAAACCAAAGGAGAGAGGTGGTTAAGAATTAAGGGTCCAGAGACAGACAGACCTGAGGTAGATTCCAGATCGCTGGCCCTACCATTTATCAGCTGAGTGACCTTGGGTGAGTAACCTTTGTGAGCCTCAATTTTCTTCTCTAGAAAATATGGGAGTGTGAATAGTGCCCATCTCATGGGGGTGCTTATAAGATAATACATAATGTATATATAAAGAGGTTGGCATGATTCCTGGTATATATTAATTAAATGCTAAACAAATCATAACTAGCATTGTTAGCAGTGGGTCAATGGGGAAATTTGCTCAGATCAATGTCTTCATTATCAGCTGAAGCCAAACCTGGCGTGGGGTTTTCCCTGGGACTATACCCTCCCCCTGCAAGAGACAAGAAAATAGTCTTTCTTTCCCCCTTTTCCACAAAGTTCTGCCTGATAAATCAGTGTCTGGTTTGAGGAGCAAGAAAGAAAAGCACTTATCAATACGTCTGATATTGGTAAAGCACTTTCTGCATTTCCAAAGCATGTTTATATCTTTTTTCTCACTTTACCCTGACAAAACCCTAAGATTTAAATAAGCAAAGTCTTCTTCGCCTCATTTTGAAAAGAAGGAAACAAGCCCAGGGCGGTTAAGTGGCTTACCTAAGGTCACACAGCAACTTAATAGCAGGGCTCTGGTTAGTTTTCTGAAATGTTCTTTCCAAGATACCGCATGACAACCTGCGTTCACTTTCTTGGTTTTACGCCTTTTCATAAATATGAGACCAGAGGACTTTGGCTGACTCCTCTGGTTCTTTTTTAATACTCTAATGCCATCACTGGAAAAAATAAGTCTATGCATGCATTTTTGGCTATTGTGAATTATTAATGACAATCTCTTTAGTGTGTCAATTCCATTCCTTTGTTCGAAACATTCCTTTTGGCATTGGCAACAGCACTGAAATAAATAGTTTATTTGCCAATAACGTAGCTTGTTAAATTTTAATCAAATAGAGTATTGTAAGCACATCGTTACTGGGACACACCCCTTGGGAATGAGAGACATCACTTTAGAAATGAATTAATAATGGAGCCTTTCGAAGCCAAGATGAAATGGCCAATGGAGCCTTGATGTGAATTATCCCTATTTGAGTTGTAAAGCAATGGAGTTGGTCTCACGTTACTCCCATTAAAATTTCCTTGTTAATTATTTTCGGAAGATAATAGGAACAACCCAACGTGGGCGGTACTGCTTTGCTTATTTTCTTTTGAAAAGCATGAGCTCTTCTTATGGTGTTTCAAGCACGTCATCCAATATCCTTGCATGTTAAATCCTGGGGATCTGATGTTGTGGCTTTAGGGATGGAGACGGGAGCCCAGACCCATGGCTTCCGTTAATTTCTCTCTCTCTCTTTCTCCTCTATCCTCTTCATGCTCAAGAGAACATGATATCATATTTTGTGAGTGAAGATGCTCTTTACTCATCACTAGGAGGATGGAATTATTGAGTTGTTTCTGTTCGTGGAAAGGGATTTAGCCATAATCCCTTTTGCTCTTACTCACATATCCCCCTTATGGACCAATGGCTAGCACTTGGGAAATGGTTATATGGTAGTTACTAGGGCTGTTGATTTCCAAATTCTTCATTCACGCACACAGTAGGATTGCACTTACCCTCCCCCTTAAATTTAGGCACATACCGTGACTTGCTTTGACTGATGAAGTGTGAAAGGAATTGATGTGTGTAACTTCTGTATAGAAACCTTTAAAGGCAAGTGTGAAGTTTACTATTTTCCCTTTCCCTCTGCCCTAGTAACAGAGACTTTCCGAAGCGGTAGAAGTTCATTCAGCCTGGGCTCTTGAGAGCAGACATCACGGAGCAGGGATTCCTGCCAACCCGTGACGAACGTGTAGTGTGAGCATGAAAAGAAACCTTTGTTGTTTTAAGTCTCTGATGTTTGGGGGTTGGTTGCTACGTCAGCACAACCAAGCCCATCCTTACTGACAGATGCAGGATAAATAATGCATATGTTACCATGGGAGTCACACGCAGTGATGACCATGAGATCAAATCCGGGACTTCTAGTTCTTTGGGGGGAAAGAGAATGTGGCTTGTTCATCTCTGAACATCCATTGCCTAGCAGAGTGCCAACTGTCAGTGGACGCCAGCAGTGTTTTCTGGAGTAATGACTTAGAAACATGGCAGCATAAGCTCTGGACTCTCTTCAATGGCTAAGATGATGACGATGGTGATGACGGTGGTGGCAACCACCTTATCGGTGACACCAGCACCTACTGAAGGCTTACTATGTGCCTAGCACTATGCTAAATAAGCTGACAGGCAACATATTATTCAGTCCTTGCAGTAACCCCTTAAGTTAAACATTAATGTTGTCTCCATTTTGCATATGAGAAAGCAGTGCCATGAAGAAGGTAAGGCAGTTGACCAGGGCCATTAATAAGTAGCAGCACCAGGATTCGAATCCAGATCCATCTATTCCAGAGATCCTCAATGAAGGTGGGAGACTTTGCCTGTGACAATGTCTGGAGACACTTTTTGGTTGTCACAACTGGGGAAATACAACAGGCATTTAGTGGACAGAAGCCAGGAAGGCTGCAAACATCCTACAATGCACAGGGAGGTTCCCCAAAGAATTATCCAGCCCAAAATGCCAATAGTGCCAAGAAACCTCGATATATTCTTATGATGCTCTTAACCACTAAATTGCACTGTCTCTACTTCTATCTCTTCAGAAATCAGGGAGACCAAAGCTTCAAGATTCCCATTTCAGCTTCCTGGAAGACCTACTGGAAATAAATACATGTGTTTCTGACTTGATCACATTACAAAATATAGATTTATATACAAATTTTCAGGAGCACACATTTCCCATTAAGTGAGACATGCCTGGAAAGTTATGTAACTAGTAGGTTCAATAGGTAAGGATGGCTGGAATTACAGACAGGTAGTGGTTCACGGTTGAATTCACCACACATAAGTCCTCTAATCAGTGCCCGCTGTCCTTGGTGCTGAACCACTGTCAGGGTCTCACAGACATGAATCACCAAAGCCCCTGGGTTTGAGTGCAAGTTCTGCCCACGCGCCCAAGTGCTCACACAGGGCTACACCTTTTTCCTTTTCTAGCCTCCCCATTTCAAGGACATTCTGCTCCCACCTTTGGAACAAATTAATTAGCATGCGGGAAACTGCTATTTCTGAGTCCACCTTGAAGAATTTTCGGTCTGGGGCTTGACAAGGTGGCGATTGTTTTCCTTCCATTATTCATTCCTTCAACCTTTAAGGACTTTTCTGCCACTGAGTACACAGCGCTGCCACAGAGGCTGATGTGCGCGTACACACACACACACACACACACACACACACACACACTCACACACACTCCACATTAAGAGGTGCTGGGAGGGAACAGGCATGCTCGGATGAAATAGGGTTTCTGAAAGGATGAAGTTGGGGAGGGAATGATAGAATACAGGGCTTCATTATCAGAGAAAACTAGCCAGTGACCAGCATTTGGTTGCCAGGTGAGGATTATGTTCCTTCCTCCCATCTTAGACTATGGGCCTTATAAGGTTGATAAAACGTCTGATGAGAGTAGGAGTGAGCTGATCTCATCCTAGAAGCCTGTCTTTGGAAGTCATTATATCCTTCATGAAGCTGGAAGACCTGGAATGTCAGATGTGGAGGATCCAGTATAGGGGAGTCGTTTTCTGAGGCTTAGGACGGGATGGAAAGTTGAGTGTTAGGGAGCTGAAGTCCTTTTATGCTCCTTTGGAACATTCTCTCTCTCTCTCTTTTTTTTTTTTAATATTTATTTATTTGGCTGCGCCAGGTGTTAGTTGTGGCATGCGGGATCCTTTTTTTTTTAGTTGCGGCATGCAGAATCTTTTTAGTTGCAGCATGTGGGCTCTTAGCTGTGGCATGCAGGATCTAGCTCCCCAACCAGGGATCGAACCCGGGCCCCCTGCCCCTGCACTGGGAGCGCGGAGTCTTAACCACTGGACCACCAGAGAAGGGGCTGGACCATTCTTGGGAGGGACTCATGTCAAAGAAGTTACAGACGATGCATGGAGGAAGGGGACTAAGTCCCAATCAGCTAAGTCAGACCTCATTTTCTTAGTCTCTGCTGAAACACCTTAGGGCCTGGGATATTCTGCCTTGTGTAGGTTCCAAAAAATACGAGGGCTGATTCTGGTATTTGTGTGTGTGTGTGTGTGTGTGTGTGTCCCAAACCCAGATAAAATTGCAGAACATTCACAGAGGTCTGACCCCTGTGAAGAACATTTGAGGTACATAAAAATCCTCAGGGACTTTGGATAAATGAATAAGAGCGTATATGAGTGTACACGTATGTGCACGCACACACATGTAGTTATCTATGTCATGTAGAATGTGGGAATGTGTGCATGGGTACATGTGAAAATGTCCATGAGTGTTTAACAGGGTGGGATGGGAGTGTCATATTCAACAGCAATTCCTCCTTTGGATCCATGGTTCTCCTGGGCAGTTTTTTTACTTTGTTTTTGCTGTTTTGTCCATCTGTCCACTGAGGTGGTTAATTCCAGGGGAGAGGGGTTTTTGCATCGTGGGCTGATATGTGAGATGTTCTCAGGTCCCAGTCATCACAGATTCTGTTTCGTTCTCCTTTGATACCACTATACTCATGGAATCTCAAAGCTGAAAGACCTTCCAATCACTCCAATTTGTAGGAAGCTGAGGTCCAGAAAAGTGAGTCAAATCTATACAAATTCGCACAGAAGTCAGGGCCAGTGCCTGGACTGAGTCCACCGCAGGGCTCCGTCCACTCTCCTACTCATGTTTCCTCAGCACCAGGGGACTGGATTGGCATCAAGCAGAGAGCTGACTTGTAAGCCAGTCAGCTCAAATCTCCATCTGATCCCCAGCATGAAGGGACCCTGCACCCTCTCTCCTTTCCCCAGAGATGCTGGACACTTCCGTCTTAGAATCTGGCCTGCTCTGGGCTACCAGGATCGGACCTGGTAGTGGGCAAAGAGTTCCTGAGAGAAAGATCCAGAGGAAAGGTCAAGAACCAGGTTGGCATTGACATGAGACACATGGAAGATGTGGCTCCCCATTGCCTTTAAGATAAGACATGCCCCTGTGATTCACAGGAGGGTCCAAGCCCTTCCTATACCTTCTCAGCTCCCTCTCTTTCAGCTCCCAACTTGCACCCACACTCTAGCCAGGGTGGCATTTCCCAAGACGGGCAAGGCTCGTTCTCACCTCAGTCTTTCCACATATTGGGAACAACTTCCATGGCTCCTCTCCTCTTTCCTGGCCAACTCTTGCTTGTATCTAGAGTTTTGTCCCAATCATTACTTCCTATGGAAGCTTTCCACAGCTCCCCAAGTCCTTGATACGTGTTCCTCTCTGTGGCCCTGTCACTCAGGGAGAGAAAAGCGGGGACGTTCTTATCTGGTATCTGTGTCTGGTTGGCTCAGCCTTGTAGCCCCAGAGTTTTACTCAGTGCCTGTCAGAATGAATGAATGAATAAGTGAATGAATGAATGATGAACAAATAAACAAACAAACATCCTTCTGAGTCCCTTCAACAGAGTTGGCAAGGGACTGAGTATGAAGTAGAAGCCCTGGGGAGTGTGTAGAGAAGGGGACACTTAACTGGTAGAGTCAATGTTTCTTAAGCCAAGACCCACACAGAAGTGATTTCAGGGCTGAGGACTACCCCATAGGCTCTGAAATGCTGTCTGTTGTTCACAGGTCTTGTGCTTGCTGGACATGCAAGAGGGCCAGGCGGAGGTGTCTCCAGCTAAACAGCTGCAACCTAGGGAGACGTAATTGTAGGATTTGAAGGCAACTTTTCCATGTGTGGCTCTGCTCAGGGGAAAAAGTGATCACAGGCCTCCCAACTGGAGAGCCTGCCAAGTATCAGACAGCTGCAGGTGGGGTGGATTATACTGAATTTGGCTGCCATGGGCAGGGCCAACCTCAGACAGAATGTGAGGGTGTTAAGGGCACAAAGTCTCTGGAAAAAAAAAGATAGGAGAGAGGAAGGGAAAGGCAGAGGAAGGGGGCTGCAGGGTGTGCTCCAGGAGAGAGAGTAGCTGGCTGGTCTCCAACTCTAGGGAGCATCAGGAGAGGTAGGGAGAGGAGAGAGATTTCTGACAGCAACTTATATTTCTGAGGAATGCTTGTGTCATTATTTCTGGAAATTTATATTATGATGGACCCTCCTCCATAGAAGAGCTATAGAAGGGGCGAGATAACCAACGGGTAATGAACTTGGGTTTTTAACTCAAGCTGCCTATATTCTAATTCTAGCGTTTCCACCTATGGGCTGATAACCTGAGGAAGTTAGTTAATCTTTTAAGCCTCCACCTACCCCTCTCTAAAATGGGCACAACTCCTGTACCAGTCTCAGGGAGTATCTATCTCATTGTTACTGTTACAACTCCTGTACCAGTCTCAGGGAGTATCTATCTCATTGTTATGAGGGTTAAAAATGAGATAGTTCACATAAGGCACTTAATACAGTGTTTGGGACACAACATGGGCTCGATAAAGATTAACTAGTATTATTCGTGTCTTGTGTTATTATTTACCTAAGTATTCCTAATGCCCCCACCCCCAAATGTCTGGCACATAGTAGATCTCAAGAAAATATGGCACAAATAAATGAATGGATGGATAAATGAATGGAGTAAATCAACAAAATCTTTTTTATGTACTCAGTGTTTGCTATGAGGCAATTTTATATATGCCTTGCGTCTGGTGTTCCCTCTGCCTGGAACAGCCTTCCTCGTCTTCTTTCCCGGTGATTGCCTATCTGCTAATCAAGATTCAGCCCGGAGAGGCCATTTTCCAGGAAGAGGCCTTCCTGGCATCACTTGCCGGGGGGTGGGGAGGGGTGCTGGGAGAATCATGGTTGTGTCTCTGTTCTAAAAGCGGCTGTGAGTAGAAAGAACCCTGGACCTTTTCGTTTCTGTTCTGTTTCTAGCCTTATGAGTGACCTTGGAAAATCCCTTGATACCTTTTTAAATTGAAGTATAGTTGATTTACAATATTGTGTTAGTTTCAGGTAGACAGTATAGTGATTCAGTATTTTTTGCACATTATATTTGTGCTTCTATCTTGTCATTTGTTGAATGGGGATGATGGTGTTTACCATATAATGTTGTTTTCAACGTGTCTTTCCTTCAAAAATATTGAGCTCCTCTTATGAATCAGTTACTCTTCTGGGCTCTGGAGAAATCTCAGTGAAAAAGACAGGCAAGATCTCTACTATAATGGAGCTCATAATTTAGCGTAGAAGACAGACATTAAAGAAATGTGTTATGAAAAAAATATGTATATGATTATAATTTGTGATATGTGCAACAAAGGAAAGGAGGGAGTGGGAGAGACTAGGAAAGACTTTGCTTGAAATCTGAATGGCAAGAAGGAAATAACCATTCAAAGGAGAGTTGAGTAAGAGCATCCCAGGCAGCGTGAGCAGCATGTGCAAAGGTCCTGAGGCAGAAGAGAGAGCTTGGGGTGGGGGTGGGGGGTTGAAGAACTGCAAAGAGGTGGAAAGGACATGAGGAAAATGGGACAGGGGAGGAGAGGAGTACCATAAGGTCAGAAAGGTGGGCACAGAAACCAGGTCTGCCAGAGCCTTGCAGGCCACAGCAAGGAGATTATAAGTGAGACAAGGGATGTCAGCTCTCCTAATGAAAGGTAAAGCTGCATGCAATGTCACATAAGACCCTGGCTATGGACCTGTAACTTGCCCTTTGGTTTCTCCATTGGCAAAGTGAGAGAACATCATCTGTCCTGCCACACGCCTCCGCCCCCCACTCCCCAGGTTTACTGATGGGCGTGACATCTCCTTGTAAGTGACATCTCTACATGACAGTGTACCGCACCTAAGCCTTACTGTGGCTGCACCAGGCACCGTGGCCCTGGTTATGCCAGTCCTTAGACAAGGCTGAGCTATTATCAAAGGGGAGGAAGCATCCTGCAGACTGTTTTGGAACCATGATGTATGTGGCTATTCTGGGCCTGGTGGGAGGGAGGCTTGAGGGGGGCCGGCCGGAAGAGCAGAGTTATTTCAGGACACTGCAGCAGGCAGTTTGCAGCCTGAGTGTACAGAGCAAACCTGGAGAGACCGGAGGGGCCAGAGACCCTGAACTGCCGAAAGCTAAAGGACGTCCTTAGACGGACCCAGAAGACACGTGCTTCCTTTGTCAGGCAGCATGGCAGGGGCCCTGGAGGAGGACAGGGCTGGGACCAATGCCTGCTGTGTGACCTTCGGCAGGTGCCCACTAGGTGCCAGGCATGCTGCCAAGTCCTCTACATGCCTCAGCTCATCGTGTCCTCCCAACAACCTTATGGCGTAGCCTCTGGGTTGTTCCCATCTTACAGATGAGGAAACTGAAGCTCAGAGAGGTTAAGTGGCTTGCCACGGTCCTGGTGCTATTAGAGGGAGAATCAGGATTTGCACTCAGCTCTCCAGATCCCAAACTGTCTACCCTATGCTATTCTCCCTGCCTCTTATTACCCACGACAGAACAGGGTTGTCAGGCCAACTAAATGAGACGGTACCTGTAAAACACTCAGTACAGCTTTTGCCATGTAGTATCTGACACATAGACGTCTTGGTAAGATATCACTTGATTTCACCTGCACTCTTTGAAACTGCTCATTTGAACGTATGTACCAAACGTGAGGCGCTTTATTCTTGTGGTGAGATAAAGGCAGGTCTTAAAAATCCAGATTCAGCAGGGACTGGCTAAACTGGGATTCTGAGGGGGGTACTAGCCATTGGGAAAAAAAACCTAAAGTGTGTTGTGTGTGTGTGTGTGTGTGTGTGTGTTTTAATAGAATCCATGGAGGGATAAAAAGCTGCAACGTTAATTACATATATAAATAGCACTATTGAATGTGGTCTTTAAAAGAGTCTTGCAAAGTGTAATGGCAAGAAGTTACTGTCCCATGGAACAGCTAAAGACATGGAGACACAATAGGGTTTATGGGGTTGTCCAAAGTCACAGAGCAAACCAGTGGGAGAGAAGTGATGGAACCCCAGTCTGATCCTTTCTGGTGCAGGTCTCTAACCCATGAATATTCTCAATGAAGATTGTAAATAAGACTTCATAGTTTTCCCTGCTGAGCATCTATTCTCTGCTATTATAATATGAGCAGCGGATTCTTCTTGAGGGACCATCCCCTTCTCTACTCTCAGTCCATCTGATTCAGGCAAAGGTAACTTCACCCCATCTCCACGATGAGCTCATGATCCAGTCCTGGCCAATCACAGCATCACACGCCCCTGACCACAGTGACAGGCTCATAAATGGGCACCTAACCAAACCAGGCCAACTGAGCTACTGAGACTCAAATCTGGGGCTTCCACTGAAACCACTGGGAAGGGACCCGCCATCCCAGAGGTTGCTAAAAAGGGTATGATGAAAGCTCCTGGTAGGCCAAACTATACCCCCAAGAGGAGAGGATGCCTAAGAAATAAATAGGGGAAGACACTACTTAGGATCCTGGATGCAGCTAGACCTGAAGCTATTTAACTTTTCAGTTATGAGAACCAACGCATCCTCTTTATTACTGGGGCGACCTTGGTATGGTTTACGTCCCTGTAACCAGAGGACTCCCAGCTAACGCAATCACTGTCGTCATCAACAAAAAACTTTACTGTAGGTCTACAAAACGTAGGAGCTTCTGGTACCCATGAGAGTGGTTAAGAGCATGCATACTAGAGTCAGGCTCCTGGATTTGAGGACTGCCTCTGACATTTTCTAGTTGTGTGACTTTTGGTAAATTACTCTACCTCCCTGTGCCTCAACTGTAAAGTGGGAAGATAATATCCCCTACTTGGCTGAATCATTAAATGAGATAATATGTGACTAAGGCTTAGAAGAGTGCCTGGCACACAGTAAATACTCAATAAATGTTACTACTGGAATGTGGATCAGAAAGAAATTGTTTTACCCCAAACCTGGGACCCTTAGAGGCACCATGTGTACAAATCGATTTGATGGTCACAAAATAAACACAGTGAGAGCTGTCGCTTTTTGAGTCCCTACTAGGTGCTTTACATGATTATTTTACATCAACCATATAAGACAGGTAATTTACTATCCCCACTTAACTGACTACAAAGCTGAAACTCGGAGAGTCAAAAACCCTTACTCAAGACAACACAGCTAATATGGAGTGGAGCTGTCACTTAACCCAGACTTGCTTTCTCCAAAGCCATGTCTCCCTCAAAACATGTTTCCTAAACCTCAGCTGTTCACACAAGGCCAATCACGATTGTTGACCATTTATCCCTGTGCTTTTTATATTTGCTTAATATTATTGAAATTGACTTATTTTTTCAATACATTTAGTTAAAAAAGAAACCTAACCTCACAACTGTAAATGGAAAATGAGTATCCTGCTCAGAAACAGAAGATAGCCTTAAAAATAGGTAGGATGAAAACAAAGAACATTATTAAATTCTAGCCATATTACTGCTATCTGCTTTGAGCTCTGAGCCTGACACCGGCTCCCTCTTTTGTTAAGAAAAGAAGATTAGCAAGTGTTGAGAGGTGTTAAAAACATAGCAGTCTCAAACTTAGACAACGCTTTGACAATCAGAAGGATAGAAAGTGACTTGAAAGGTCAATCACTTTCTCACTATGTTATTACATGTTATTTCATGTGTCCATGGGGCCACCTAAAATATCTCAGACAAATAATAATATGGGTCCAAAACTCTGGAAAACACAGCACCTCAAACTCCAATTTACCTATCCTCTATGGACCCTCTCTGTCTATACTCCACTGTGTTCTCTCTCTCTTTCTCTCTCTCAACCCTTGAGCATCCTAAATTATCAAAAAGTCTTCAATTCACAAGATTCTTTCCTCGGGTAAGTCTTGGAAGCACTATATTGCACGCTGACATATACACCCACCCAATTACACCCACCTGACAGATACATATGGTCCTTATCAGCTGAAATTCACTGCCCTGCCCCTCTATTTTGGATGAGCCAGCATCCATCCACCCACTGCTACACGGGGATCCATCTACATTCACACAACAAGAACAGCCACTGTTGCCACAGTGATATATTCTAAACAAGGCAGGTGATATAATTCTCCTTGGGTATGTGGCATCAAAGAGATGATTGGGGCACACTGTTTCTGATTCAGACTCCTGGGGAGAAAGACTTCACACTGAATCGAATATACTACCAAGAGTCAGAAAGAGGAAAATGATAAATAAATGCCTACCAAGCTCTGAAAGGTACACTCTAGCTGTGTGGCCTTGGGTAAGTCATTTAGCCCAGATCCAAATTACAGCAAATGACTCCAAGCACCAGGACTTGCCCATGGTCACACAGATAGTGACAGAAGTACAGACAGACCCAAGGGACAAAGGGATTGTAGGATATTCCGTTCTGTGCCTGAATGTGCTACAAAGCAGCATTTACCAAAATGTGTTACAGTGAACACTGGTGCTACATGAATAGTTGCTTTTTCCTCTAAAATGGTGTGGGGATGGGACTGTCTACTCAAACGGAACTGAGAAACTCCAGGTTAAACAAAAAGGACCAGGTTTTGTTGCCACAGGACTTATCACAGCTTTAATGTGTTAAGTGCAATGTGGAAGCCCAGGAAGGGAATGTGTGATGCAGCCTTTCTCAAAAATTTGCGGCCACAGAACCTTTTTTTTAACATCTTTATTGGAGTATAATTGCTTTACAGTGGTGTGTTAGCTTCTGCTTTACAACAAAGTGAATCAGCTATACGTATACATATATCCCCATATCTCCTCCCTCTTGTGTCTCCCTCCCACCCTCCCTATCCCACCCCTCTAGGTGGTCACAAAGCACCGAGCTGATCTCCCTGTGCGATGCGGCTGCTTCCCACTAGCTATCTGTTTTACATTTGGTAGTGTATATATGTCCATGCCACTCTCTCACTTCGTCCCAGCTCACTCTTCCCCCTCCCCGTGTCCTCAAGTCCATTCTCTACGTCTGGTCTGCGTCTTTATTCTTGTCCTGCACCTAGAGAAACTTTGTTTTACGGTCTAGTGGCTAACAGTCCATGGAATACTTTGGGAGACACAGCTCCACGGAGTGTTCTCAGTCAGAACACCTTCCATGAGGGGAAACTCACTCCTTTCAGAAAAATTCTGATGGTTAGAGAATTCTTCCATCTGAACCAAGAAAAAAAACTTAATTGAGAAAAAACAGCCTCCCTGTGACTTGCACCCTTGAGTTCCATTTCTGCTCCCTTTTGAGACACCTAACATTTCTAAGCCTTGCTCTTTTTTCCTATAAACTGGGAGTGATTCTAGCCCTAATTAAATCCCAGAATTGGAAGAATTACACAGGATAACTCAACTTTTTTAGACTGTCGAGCGTTGTAGATATGTGAGCCATCGTGTATAAAGCAGAATCACAAATTGCTTCAGGCAGAAATGCTTAGGCCTAGCCCTCGTGGAGACAAATTATCCAGAACAGGGTTTCCCACCCTCGGTACTATCGTTTTGGGGAACCATGCTGTGCACTGCAGGATGCTGAGTAGCATCCCTGGCCTCTATCCACTAGATACCAGCAGCAACTCCCCAGTTGTAACAACCAAAATCATCTCCAAACATTGCTGAATGCCCCTTGGGGGATAAAAGTGATCCTGGTTGAAAACCACTGCTCTAGGTCAGCAAGCTTTCTGTGGTGATGGAGACACTCTGTAGCTTGTATTTGTACTGTCCAATATGGTTGCCACTAATACACATGGCTATTGAACACTTGAAATGTGGCTAGTGTGACTGAGGAAATGGATTTTTAATTCTAATAATAAATTTAATATTAAATCAATAATAAATTTAATAATAAAATTTCATATTATTTAATTTTTAATTTAAATATATGTAGCTACAGGTGGTGAGTGGCTACCATCTTGAACAATACAATTCTAGATAATGTAATTTGAGGTCCATCTATTATGCCAAAAATATTTGTTGAGCGCCTACTATGTGCCAACCACAATGCCACTTACTTGATCTATACTGAAAAATGGCAATATGACTCCTGGTCTCACCCACCTGGGAGATACCTTCAAGTAAGCTACTATAAAAGACAGTGTGTGCTTTGGGCTTGCATGCCAAAGGATATCTCCTCTACAAGCCTGTCCCTCTGCCTGAAACCCTACCACATGCAGTCCATGGAGTTGCAAGGTCTCCAAAAGACACATAGGTTATCTCAAGAGGAAAACTGATTACCCCCCACTGATGTGTCATGATGGGTTTGTTTGTGTGCTTAGCTACACTGAACAGATCCCTAAGAGCTCTTTGAAAGCAGAGCCCTGTCTTGCTCATCACTGTCATCACCAGATGACAGTGGCACAGTGCCTGGCACAGGTGGGTGATCAGCAAATACTTCCCAAAAGGATCCCCAGAACAGATCCACAACAGCCTGTTAAAGACAGTGACGGTTCTGAAAACCACGCCATGTCAAGAACAACTAAACCACCTGACTGAACTTGATCAGGACAGTATCCCAGTACCTGGCACCAAGTATGTGCTTAATAAATATTTGTTGAACCAAAGAGTTGGGGGGAAGGGCATGTTGAGAAAAGCTCAAAGCCTGTGTCAGACCCGGAGAGGTGAGGTTCAGATATGAATGAAGAGTGTGTGATTGGTATACAAAAGAGAGACCCCAGCTGGGGTACAAGAAGAATTTATTATTACTTCTACTGTTACTGCTTGTTATGGGCTGAACTGTGTCCCCCACACCCAATTCATATGCTAACATCCTAACTCATGGTACCTCAGAATGTGACTGTATTTGGAGACAAGGCCTTTAAAGAGGTGATTCAGGTAAAATGAGGTCATATGGGTGGGTCCTCATCCAATATGACTGTTTTCCTTATAAGAAGAGTTTAGGACACGGACAACATACAGACTGAGGGATGGCCATTGGAGGACACGGCAAGAAGGTGGCTGTCTGCAAGCCAAGGAGAGAGGCCTCAGAAGAAACCAAACCTGCCAACACCTTGATCTTGGACTTCTAGGCTCAGAACTGGGAGGAAATAAATTTGTGTTATTTAAGCTGCCTGGTCTGTGGTCTTTTGTTATAGCAGCTGGAGCTGACTAATACATTACCGATCGTTTAAAACACATTAGGCTCTGTACTAACTGTTCCACATGCATTATCTCCTTAAATCCTTGCACTGGTCCCCATAAGTCTGCAGGTCCCCTGCAGCCTGATCTGACTCCTTTCAATGGGAATCAGCCGTGTCATTCCTTTTTTCAAACCTGGGCTTCTCACCTCACTCAAGGTAAAAATCAAGGTCCTTATAATCACCAAAACTCATCATACAAATTGGCCCCCTGTTGACTCTCTAATCTCATTATTCTCTTCTTCTTTCAAACTTGCTGTACCCATGGCTGGCCAAGTGTATTCCTGCCTCAAAGCTTTTGCATTTGCATGTCTGCCTTCCCCCCAGATGTCACCTGGATTGTTCCCACACTTCCTTCAAATCTTTGCTCAAGTATCACTTCATCAGTGAGGCTTGCCTTAAACACCAGATGTATCAATACAAGGTAACCAGGGACCCCTGCCCAATGCCAGCCTTTCCCTAACCCCCCTTTCCCTGATTCATTTTTCTCCCCACCAAGTATACTGACTTGCATATCAATCTATGGCCTCTTTCCTTCCACTAAAACTTAGGCACCACGAGGGGAAAGACTTTCTTATGTTTACTGCTACATCTCTAACATCTAGAACAGTGCCTGGCACATAGTAGGTACTCAGTAAATATTTCTTGAATGAATGAATGGGTCCTCACAACCTCTTTATGCAACAGATGTTATTATGATGCCCATTTTACAGGTAAGGAATTGAGGCTCAGAGAAGTCAATTCCCCCATTCAAGGTCAAATAACAAGGAAGCTGCAGGTGGGATTTGAGCCCAGTTTTCTTTGCCTGCAGTTCCCATGCTCTTAAACACCAGGAGGCCTTTGGAGAACTCTACTGTGGGCAGAGAGTGAGAATAACCCCATCAGCTCACAATCCGTGCCTTTTCTTGCTGCTCTATCTAGCTCCTTTAGCTCCATCACATGGGCTGGCTGAATAGGTCTTGGTAATTTGACTCTAGAAAGAAGGAGAAGAAAGGTAATGGCCACTGGGAATCATCTCCTTCCATATGACGTCATGGATCCAGCCTTGATCTGGGACTGAGCTGGGGGACCCAGACTCGGGCCTGGCTTTGCCACCCTCTCCAGGTGTATTATCTGGGGAAAGCTCCATCTGTTATTTCTCTAATCTCCAGCTTCCCCAACTGTAAAATGGGGGTTCTAACTCTTGCTTCACAGCACTGTGGTGAGGGTAACATACCAGAACATATGAGAAAGGGAAACTTTGAACACTGCCAAGTGCTATGCACACATAAGGCAGTATTCAAGCTGCTGAGTTCAAACATTTGTCTACGAATTGCTGGCATTTATTGTATATTGGGGCAGATTGTATTGCTGTTCTCTGTTCTTCTTGCTTCCTTGTGTCCACTCCCTTTGTCATGTGACTTTGTAGTTCCTCCTACTAGGGGTAGGCTTACTTCTCCACCCCATTGGTGTTGGGATTGGCCATGTAACTTGCTTTGGCCAGTGGAGGGTGGGGGGAAGTGACTGTGTTCCAAGCTTAGGCCTTCAGGGGCATTGTGTGTTTCTGGTTGTCTCTCTTGCACTTCGACCATCATATGAGAATTTGTCCTGGGAAGCGGTCCAAGGAAATGAAGGCATATGAAGCAGATCTAAACCCAAGCCCGGCTAGACTCAACCTAAACAAGCTGACTCCCAGTCAACCTGCAGATGCGTGAGTGAGAATAAATGATTAACGTTTTAAGGCATTGAGTCCTGGGGTGATTTGTTACACAGCACTATTGTGGCAATAGGTGACTGACATACCTACTTGCTAAATGTCACATTACCCCATGAAATATGTGATAGGTTCAATAATTATCCCCACTTTAAAGATAAGAAAACTGAGAACAGATGGCTTCAGAGGTTTGCTCATGGTCTAGCAAGAAAATGGCATAACTAAGCCAAAAACCATGGAACTGTGTGAGTGCAGAATCCTCTCATTTTATACTCCAGGCTATGCTATTTCCTTTCACCTGTGAAATAGAAACCAAATTGTATCCAGATTATTTAGGCTAAAGAAATGCCATATTCTCATTGTTCTGGATATTTCAAGAGAGATTGGATAACAAAGAGTTTAGGCACCATGCTGAAATTAAAAACAAACCAAAAAACCCAGTAACAACAGACCCCAAAGAGACCTGGGTTCTGATCCCAGTTTTTCCACAAACTGTGCGTTCTTGGTCAAGTTCTCTCCCTTCTCTGGGCCTTCACTGAACAAAGATGAGACTGGATTTTGAATCATTTATGAAAATAACTTATGTCATTAGCTCTAGGATGTTTCACGGGTTGTCTCACTTAATCTGTCCAGTGATCTTTCCAGGTACTGATGACAACCTGAGACAAAGACAAGTTAAGTAATTTGCTAAAGGTCACACAGTTGGAATTCAGAGCCAGACCTCCAGACTTACCCCAGGGCTCCAGGGTCCCTTCCAGATCCAAGGTTCCCTGGATGAGCTTCAATGTGGATAGAAGCCAAGAGATCTCCTTTCCCTGGATAAGGGGTCACACTTGTACTTTCCTCCTTCTCCCCCAGGGGTATGATGGGAATAAAGACAGGAACTCTGCTTCCCCCTCCCTCCGTCCAGGCTGGGCTGGGAGGAGATAAAGGGGTCCTGAAAACCAGCCCTGGGATAATTAATGGTGCCCAAATCAGGCCTCTTTTCCCCCTCGGTGGGTCACTGGGATTGTTAATTCTTTTCTTTATAAAAATAATTAGCCTCAATCAAGACAGGGGCTCTTCAGAATTACAACTCATTAGCTGTGTGTGCATTTTTCAGTTCTAAGAAAAGTCTTGTGGCACTGATGAAAATTACAGGTCCCTGGAATCAGCATTAGAGTAAATCCAGCCCGTGCTCCCCGCCGATTACCATCAACCACGTTGACTCGGCTTCTGTAATTACAGATGGAGGTGGAGGGTGCGTCTGTGTGTGTGCTTGAGTGTGTCTACCTCTGCCTGAGTGGGGTTGGGCGGCGGTGACAAAGGCCTGGGAGTTCCAAAGTCTGGATGGCAACACACTCGGCTCTTTCTCCTTCTCAAAAGGAGGCATTTGCATCAAAGGTGAGGCTAAGGGTTAATTCAGAAGGAACAAGCTACAGGGTGCTGGCAGTGGGGATGGAGTGGGGTGGGAGATCTTCTCCTTGGGAAAGTGTGGCATGTGGGAAGATTCCTCACCCAGGATTCTGGAGTTTGGGGACATCTTGAGCCAGCAGGCAGGTCTGGGTTCAGATCCCAGCTCTGCACCAACTGCTTGTGACTATGGGTGTGTCTAGTTTTTGGTCCTCGGTCCCCACATGCATATAGCTGAGTCCAGTGACATTAATAATGAGAGCTAACCTTTATCTAACACCTACTATGGCTCGGACCCTGATATATTTCCTCTGTATCATCTCATCTGATATTTGTGAACAATCCAATGAGGTAGGAACTGGTGTCATTCCCATTTCAAAGATGAAGAAACTGAGGCACAGCAAGGTATTTAACTGGCCCAAGTTCATAAATAGCAGAACTGGGATCTCCACCCAGGCATTCCAATTTACAGGGTTTATATCATAACCACAGCGCCATATTGAGTTTCTCAAATTCTAGCTAAGGAGAATCTTCCCAGCTCTGCTGGGCACCTCAGTGCCCTCTTTTTATTAATAATGAAAATCATAACGTATCAAGCACTTAGTATGTGCCGGGCTTCTTCTAGATACTCCCCACGTATTTTTATCTCTGTGGTGCCTCGCGGCAGCCTTATGACACAAGGCAATGTTGATCTACATTTTGCAGAAAGTGCGGCTCGGAGAGGTGAAGGGTCTTGGCCGAGTCTGCAGGACTGAGTCTGGGTCCAGAGCCTGTGCTCACAGCCACCGCGACACTCTTTCCATGGCCTGTTGTGGGAGCTACAGCCCTGATCCGGGAGGAGGGACAAGCAGCCTGGGAAACTTTGCCTCTGACTCTGTTCTCCTCCCTGGGCCCCCATCTCCCCATCTGTGAAAGGCTCTGGGTCTTTGCGGCTCTGAGATGCTACCAGTATGCCTCCCCGGCCCCGATCTCCCCCTCGTCTCCCGAGGTGGCCACAAGGAGCTGCTCAGCTGTGCTCCGACCCCTGTCATGCAGATGGAGATAGCGCCAGTGACCTAGAAGCATTTCCTTTTCAGGAGACTGGGAAATAACCTGGAGCGTGGCAGGCCCTTGGGGCCACCCTAGTGTCTGGAGTCCAGAACATGTCCAGCCGATGGGCCCCCAGGGGTACCAGGGGATGTGCCCATGACACGGCTCTGAGTGCAGGGGTGGGTGCGAGTGTTTGCAGCTCATTCTTCCGCTAGACTTTTCTCTCCCCCCACCCCTTGTCCTCTCTCTCTTATTCATTCTTTCTCTTTGCCTCTCCTTGTCTGAGCATCTGTCCTCCGTCCCCTTCTGACTTCCTCGGTCTCCCAGGTCTCCCTGACCTCCCCTCTGCTGTGTTTATTTTTCCCCTCGTTTCTGCTCTCCCCTCAGTCTCTCCCCGCTCCTTGCTTTCCCTCCCACCTCTCTCTCACCCTTCCACCTCCAGCCTTCTTTCTGGTCCTTTAGCTATTTTCTCTCCATCTCCTCTCTTTCCTCAGCTCTTACCTCTCTTCTCCCTCTCCTCTCTCCACCTCCCTCTCCTTTTTCCTTTCTCCCCCCGGCCCCCGCAACTTTCCCTCTCCTCCCGCATCCTCCCTCCGGATCCACCGTCCTCTCCCTCCCTCTCTCATCCTACATCACCCACCCCCGCCCCCTCCTCTAGGGCCTGCTGTTTGTTGCTTTCTGCAAAGGCTGGCAGTGTCATTGGTGGGCGGTGGATCACTCACATCAGAGGTTTGAATCAAATCAAACTGCAACTGAATTACACTAATAAACCAATTAAATGCCTTTCAAAAAGTAATTTCCGTAGCATCCCTCGTATTCGCGGCTGCAAATCCCGTTTCTCGCGCTGCCTTCTCTCGTTCCCGCCCCACCTCTCTCCTTCCTCCTCAGTCTTCTCTCTCGCTTTCTTCATCCTCAGACGCTTTCCCCTTCCCTCTCTCGCCAGCTCTGCCTGCTTCACCCAGCCACCCACCCAGCGCACAGCCTGCTTCCCCAACCTGGGATTCCGACTACACTCTAGGCAGTTGGTCAGACGAAAAGAGAGCTGAACCGGGAGTCAAGAGACTTGAGCTCTAGTTTTTGGCTTTGCCGCTCACTGACTATTCTGGGAAAGTCCTGGGGTCTCTCTAAGCTCTTGTCACCTGCCCAATGAAGGCCCTGGACCAAGCTATTTCCGAGGTCATTCCTAGCTTCTGAAGTCTACAGTTTCGTGGCCAACACTGTTGAATGATGTCAATGATTCCTAGAGTTGAGGATCCTGAAGAGACCATCTGGTCCCACCTCCCTGCCTTGAAGCAAGCTCCCTGGTGGGACCAAGGCAAGCTGAGCAGAGATCTCAGCTCGCTCTGGCGGCCGTTATTCACTCTCTCCTCTCACCGAGAATGCAGACCACAAGCCAGAGCATCCAATCACCTCGGTCCCATTGTTCCCATTTTGCAGACGGAAGTCTCAACACTACATGATTCTCAGTCAAGAACCAAACGAGGCGTTGGTTGGGCTCCATTTGTACACATTGCACCTCAGATCCCCCTCAGTACACACAGGCATCTTACAAAAGCTGGAGTAAACAGGGATTTTGGTCTGGGGACAGACTTCACCCTATCCCTTTACTTTCCTGAGGGCCGCTTAGAAATGTCCAACACTATTGCTGGCACTTAAACTTATGAACGAATTTGATTCAGTAGGGAGCAAGCAGAAAGCAGCTTTCCTCTTTCTCCCACTAGAAAAAAAAATTTTTTTAAACGTTCGTGGGCTCCATATCACAGGGCTGTCTTCTGAAGTATGGTTTGTTGTTTTATTCTTGAATTGAAATATCGTTGATATTATAGAAATTATGTAAAAACAGCTTACAGGAGTAAGATTAGGAAAGTACTTTCACAGCTACCATTACACTGCATCTTTATAATATCTCTGTAAGATAGTCAGGGGACATTATCCTCACTTGACAGATGAGGAAACTGAAGTGTAGACACCTTAAGGGGCTCCAACAAAGTCACACAGATTTAGATTTGTGACTATAACCCAGATCACCTAATTAGACCTAGACAGAACTGGATTTGAATCCAAGCTCTGTACTTATTATCTCTTAGGCAAATGGTTTCACCTCTCTGTGTCTCAGTTTTCTCCTTTGAATGATGGAGGTTAAAACGAAATCCCCTCAAAGAATGAGGGTTATTATGACGATGAAATAAGCTAATATATGTAAGATGCTTAATATGTTGCCTTGATCACAGTGAGCAAATCAGTAAAGAGTAGCTGCTGTTACTATTGTTCTTACTGCTACTGATGTTGGGACAGGTGTCTTTCCCCCGTCCTCACATTTATGCCTTGCCCCTTAGGGGAGGTGGCTTCCCCCACTCTCTCTCCATTCCTGTAAAATTACAAGGAGCATTTCTGGCCTCCTCTCCACTCCCAAATTCACTCCTTTCTGGGTGAAGGTTGTCAGTCCAATTGGTCAGAGTAGGGAAATAACTAGGTCATGCTTTACTGGGATGGGGGAGGTTGCTGTGTATAAAGACAATGCACGTGCTCTACAGGCTGTCTCTTCCCGCTGTGTCTGCGTGGGTGAGAAAAGCTCTCTCACACTCTCCAGCCACATCTGAAAAGGTGGCTCTCAAGGTCCAGCACTTAGTTCAGGTGTCAAAGATGAATGTCTTCACTGAGCCTCAGAGCCAGGTCACCTTTTCTCCTGCAGCTTTCCCAAATTCAGCCCTGGCTATTCACGTCAGTACTCTGGTTTTCATGTGGTTATTTCCCTGCCACACTGCTTATACATCACATTGGTTGGATGGCCGACCATCTCGGTTTGCCTGGGACTGAGGGGAGTTTCCTGGTATAGAACTTTCAGGGCAAAGACTGGGAAAATCCTGAGCAGACTGGGAAAATCCTGAGCAAACTGGGACCCCTTGGTCACCCTGAACACTGGTTCAAACTTTGAAGTGATGAGTGACATCCCAAGCCACTTAAACAAGTAATAATAATCACAGTCATAGCAGTCGTGAAACATGAAGACTACGGAACATTTGACACATGTAAAAAAATTTGAAGTCACCCCTAATCTCATCACTCAGGGACTCCTCCAGCCAGGCCCACCAGAAGACACTCCCGGGTGCTCTCAAGGGCACACACTTTACCTTGGCCATAACACAACTGGGGCCTTCTTGGTGCTGGGCAGTGTGTCACCGCTGACCACAGCGTCACCAAGCTTGTTTTGTGGCCTTTTCTCCTGTGTTCCAAGGGGAGCGAACAGCAGAACAAGGAGTGTGTGTGGTGCTGGTTGGTGACGAGAATTGTTAGCCTGCTGTGCTTGAGTCAAGTCCTGCCCCTGACCTCCTTAACTGCCTCAGCTCCCTGCTCTGCCCTCTTGGACTTGGAGTGCTGGGACAGAGGACGGAGGCGGGTGAGACCTACTCTCTCTCAATCACTAGGGCTCCTTATCAAGAAAACAGCTGGATACTGAGAGGCCAAGTCAGCTCCTCCTTTTTCACCCCCTGGGCTCCTGTCTTCAGAGAAGGTGAGGGAGAATCGTAATGGCTTTCCAGGGGGAGCTGATAATAAACTGGGTCTAAGTGGGCAGCAGGAGTTCCTATTAGCAAATTCCCGGGGACACCACCCTCTCGTGGCATTCCAGGAAGACGTGCAAATGAAGAGGATAAAAGAAGAAATGCAGAGCATGAATTCAGGACACAGGAGATAACAGAGCATGATGAAATAATGAAGAAAACTTTGCTGAGTTGAGGAACAACTTCTGTTGGCAAATCAAATAGACGCAGCAAATTCCGGGAACAAAGAATGAGAAAAAACAAACACCTAGAAACCTTGGTAAATGATTTGAATTTCGAGAATAAAGAAGCAAGGATGCAAGCAAGGCAGGGGAGAAAGGTTAATTATCTGCTTAGCCACTGGATTATGAGTGGAGCAGAGACAGTGGTGGGGCTCACCTTGGTCACAGCTGTGTCCCCAGCACCTGTCAAAGCGCATGGCTCATAGTATTGGGTTGGCCAAAAAGTTCACTTGGGTTTTCCCGTAAGATGTTACGGAAAAACCCAAAGGAACTTTTTGGCCAACCCAATAGCTGCTGAATAAATGTTTGTTGAATGAATTAAGTAAAAGCATGTAATAGTATTATTAACGCTTGCCCAAGTTAGTCACTCCTACAGTATTTCAGCCACAATCATACTTCACTGACCTGCTGGACCAGCAGAGGATACAACTACCCTCATTTTACAGCTGAGGAAAATGAGATTCAGCCAGATGATGCTATTGCCCAAGTTTATGTGTCCAGCAATGGATGGAGCTGGAATGGGAACCCAGGTGTCTCAATCACCAGCCCTGGACTCAGGTCTTGAGGGCTCAGAGGCAGCCCAGATACACTTTCATGTCTTCTCTCTCCTTCTCTTTAGCAAATGTACTGCAGGGCTTTTACCATGTTCCTGGGCAACACATATACAAGCCAGCTGTCCCTGTGGTGAACACAGTGTGGAAGGCCTAATAGACACCTGCAGGGTACACATATAAATAAATCAACCACGTTGACCCATGGAGAAATTCCATGTGAAAACGTGGCCCCTGGCAACAGAATCTTGATTCATGCAGCTCTATTTTCCTTGGTGGGCCTGGGATAATTTTTCACCCAGACTGTAATGTGATGGGGAGGCAAACAGACATCTATAAAACATTCAACAGAAATCCAGTTTTCATTCGGAAGGGTTAGTGGTGCCCTCTCTCTCTCTCCTTATCTCCTAGTCTCCCCTCCTGCCTCAGCCACAAGACCCCTACTTTCTGTTTTGCATTCGGGATAGAAAAATCTATTTTCTGATAATGGTCCTTAACTCCCAGGGTATATTTCCCCTCATACAGTATGGCGTTTTGCAATCTGCGTGACATGCATTCTGAGATCTCTGTCTTCGTGTGTGTGTGTGTGTGTGTGTGTGTGTGTGTGTGTGTGTGTGTGTG
>NW_021703765.1:76712534-76838274 GCF_005190385.1 Monodon monoceros | reverse complement strand
TGTGTGTGTGTGTGTGTGTGTGTGTGTGTGTGTGTGTGTGTGTGTGTCCCTACCCCTCTCCTTCCCTCCCTTCTTTTTCCCTTCTGCCTCTCATTCCCATTTGACCAAGAAACACCAAAATGGTGAGCTACCCAAGCAAGAGAGGTGAAGTCACTTCTTGTTTTCACCAGCAGGGGGCGAGGATATCCCCCTTGCCTTCAATATCCCCTGTTGATGCCACCACAAATAATTTCTAAGACCTTTGGAGAATGAGACCAAAAAAAATTTGGGGGTGCCCTCTTTCCCCAGAAGAGTGGGTGGCAGTAGTGAAAAGAGCTCACCCAGAACAGCATCCATAGCATCAACATGTTCCTCAAATACCACTGGAGAATCTGGGACCACTCTAGCAACCCTGGACACAGTTGGCTACAGCAATGTGAGCTATCATAAGGCACAAGTGGGCAGCACAGACCGTTCTGTAGCTTCGTCCTCCTTTCTGTCCTGTGTCTTTCCCCCTCTCTTCCTTGCCTTTCTGCATTCAACTGCTTCTTTCCCTCTTTCCTTCTCCTTTAAACTTGGACAATTACTTGCTTGAGCAGTATTCGCAACCACACTGGCAATCAGGAACTCCCCAAAGGTGTTATCCATGTCCTTCCACTTGTGGTCCCTACTCTGCCACTGAGATGACCAAGAGACTACAAACACAGAGAGAAAACTGTCCTCTTCCTTTATTCAACCACGGGACCTTCTGTTTATGCTAGAAGCTGAGGAAGGGCAACCCTCACAAGCCAGAGGAAAACTGAAGAACATCAGCAAGGTGGAGGATTCACCGGGAACGCATGGAGGCTGGGCTTCCCTGGTGGCGCAGTGGTTGAGAGCCCGCCTGCCGAGGCAGGGGACACGGGTTCGTGTCCCGGTCCGGGAAGATCCCACATGCCGTGGAGCAGCTGGGCCCGTGAGCCATGGGCGCTGAGCCTGTGCGTCCGGAGCCTGTGCTCCGCAACAGGAGAGGCCACAGCAGTGAGAGGCCCGCGTACCGCAAAAAAAAAAAAAAAAAAAGAAGGCCCAGGCTCAGATACAGGCCACTGTGTGCTCAGAACAACGGGTCTGGAAGCAAAGGAAGAGACTCTGGCTGGACCTTACAAACACCTGCTGGAGCCAGGGTGGGCCACAAAATCGTCAGGGGATAATTTTGGAACCCACTGGTACCTCTGGAAATTGAAGTGGAGCCAGTGGCCACACGAAATAGCACTGATTCATACTTGGAGTGTGAGAAAACGTAGGGCACTGCTGGTATCTTGCTGGCTTCCCCACAAACAAGAAAATCTTTCACACAGTCAAAACTCCTCACCAAAGATATCTTTGGCCCTAGCTACCTCTCTTATCTCTCCAAGCAGCTGAATCTATAAAAAGGAAAAGGCAAATTGCAATAAATCTAAACGTTTCCCTTTTCCCTTCATCTGGCCTGATATATCCAATCAAAGATCTACTAAATACCTCTTAGAACCTGTACAAGCTTCCAATTTATGATAAGCATGTACCTCACTCTATAAGCATGAACAAACAGAGAATAATGTTTGGCTACATGAAAAGACTCGAAGTTTAGAAAAAGATGATAAAGAAGACTCAACAATACAGAGATACTACAGGGAGAAAAATTCAGAAATTTTCTTGCTAAGATGAAAGAGGGTGTTGCATCTATGTAGCTAGAAGAGATAATCTGAGAGGGGTACCTAAGAAATCTGGAAAATGCCATGGAAATGAAAAACATATGGGCTGAGTTACAAATAAAGTTGCAATAGAAGCATTAAAACAGTAGACCGCTTATTACGAAGGATCAGATTTTTGAAATGTAAAGATAAGCTCAAGAAAATCTCCCCTAACTCAGAAACATGTAAATGAAAAAGGAAAACGAAGAGACACAAAGGATGGCTCCATAACATCCAATACTGTAGAATGAGAAGGAGGGGCAAGAGAACCAAGATGCCGTGAAGAAAACTTCACTGATCCAAAGAGGACATCGAAAAGAAGATGTGCTACGTATATACACTGGAATATTACTCAGCCATGAAAAGAATGAAATAATGCCATTTGCAGCAACATGGATGGACCTAGAGATGATCATACTAAGTGAAGTAAGTCAGAAAGAGAAAGACAAATACCGTATGATATCACTTATATGTGGAATCTAAAATATGACACAAATGAACTTATCTGCGAAACAGAAACAGACTCAGACATAGAGAACAGATGTGTGGTTGCCAAGGGGGATGGTGGGTGGGGGAGGGAGGGATTAGGGGTTTGGGATTAGCAGATGCAAACAATTATATAGAGAATGGATAAACAACAAGGTCCTACTGTATAGCACAGGGAACTATATTCAGTATTCTATGATAAACCATAATAGAAAAGAATATGTAAAGGAATATATATATATATGTATACATATATATAAAACTGAATCACTTTGCTGAACAGCAGAAATTAACACAACATTGTAAATCAATTATATGTCAACAAAATAAATTTAAAAAAACAAAGAGGACATCAAAATGGCCAACAAGCCCATGAAAAGATGCTCATCACTAATCACCAGAGAGATGCAAATTAAAACCACAATGAGGGACTTCCCTGGTGGTGCAGTGGTTAAGAATCTGGGAAGATCCCACATGCCGCGGAGCAACTGAGCCAGTCTGCCACAACTACTGAGCCTGAGCTCTAGAGCCCACGAGCCACAACTACTGAGCCCACGCGCCACAACCACTGAAACCTGCGCGCCTAGAGCCCGTGCTCCACAAGAGAAGCCACCGCAGTGAGAAGCCCGCGCACCGCAACAAAGAGTAGCCCCCGCTCGCCGCGACTAGAGAAAGCCTGCGTGCAGCAACGAAGACCCAACACAGCCAAAAATAAATAAACAAATAAATAAATAAATTTATTTTTAAAAATCCCCACAATGAGACACCACCTCACATCAGTTAGAATGGCCATCATCAGGAAGACAAGCGATCACAAGTGCTGGCAAGGATGTGGTGAAAAGGGAACCTCTACACGTTGTTAATAGGACTCTGAATTAGTCCAACCACTATGGAAAACAATAGAGGTTCCTAAAATTTGTTTTAAATAGATCTACCATACAATCCAGCAATTCCACTTCTGGGTATACACCCAAAGGAAATGAGAACAGGATTTCAGTAAGATATATGCACACCCATGTGTATTGCAGCATTATTCCCAATAGCCAAGATACTGAAACAACCTGAAATCCCATCTATGGATGAGTAAATAATGTATATACACAATAGAATATTATTCAGCCATTAGAAAGGAGGATATCATGCCATTTGTAATGACATGGGTGAACCTTGAGCATATTATGCTAAGTGAGATAAGACAGAGAAAGACAAGTGCTGTAGGATATCAGTTATATGTGGAATCTGAAAAAGTCAAACCTATTTTTAAAAAGAGAGTAAAACGGTGGTTAGCAGGGGATGGGGTGTGGGGGGATATGGCTGATGGTGTTTAAGGATACAAACTTATAGTGAGTAGTAAATAAACCATAGATATCTAATGCCCAAATCATAATTTTATTAGAATATTTTAACGTACTTCAAAAAACTAAGTAGGTAAAAATTAGTAAGTCTGAGTAATATATACGTATTAGATGTTTTTCCTTCTGAGGAATGAACAAGATTCTTGAACATAGGTGGATAATTTATGAAAAAATAAATCCCCAGACTGGTAGAGGTTGGGATGCCCTGCCCAGATTCACCTTTAAGAGCGAAGGGTGTATTCTCCCAGACCCTGGAAGTCCTGCCAGCAGACAACACTCAGCTGTCAGCCCTGTCAGGGATTGCCCCTGCTGCAGACTGCAAAGCTCTGCCTCTTCCTAAGGCAGCCTGCATCCAATGACTGATGTGGGAGATAAAGGTTCATCCTCTTGCCCCCAACCCCAGACAACTCTGAAGGGTCCTCTCTGCTTCAGAGCCCTCTGTGGGGTCAGCTGCGGTCTCCACTGAGACTTCTTTGCAGACTAACTTTTCCCTCTGTGCATCCTGCTTCCTTCCCTTCCCTTCCTTCCCACAAGTGTCACTTGACCCCAAAGTCATTTCTCATAAATTCCCTGCATCTAATCTCCATCTCAGATCCTGCTTCCCAGGGAACCCCACCTGCAAAACAGACCTATGACTTGCTTCTAACAGACAGAATACGGCAAGAGTGATGGGCTATAATGTCTGTGATTAAGTTACATAAGAGTGTAACTTCCATCTGGCAAGCCGACTCTCCCCCTTGCTGGCTCTAATGAAGATGGCTGCGACGCTGTGAGCCATTCTATGGAGGAGCACACGCGGCAAGAAACTGAGGGAGGTCTCAGGTCTACAGCTAACGAGGAGCTGAATCCTGCCCACAACCACCTAAATGAACTTGGAAGCAGATCCTAGCTGGCCCAGTCGAGGCTTTGAATGAGACCTCAGCTCTGGCTTACACCAAGATTGCAGCCTTGTGAGAGATCCTGAAGCAGAAGAGCCAGCTAAACCTGATCCGTGGAAACCGTGAGCTAAAAAATTGTGTGTTGTTTAAGCTGCTAGATTTGCGTTATGTTAATTTGTTACATAGCAATACATAACTAGTGCATAAGGATTTACCATCAGAAAACAATCGTGGATGTGTGCAATGATGTGGACACAAAGAAGTTCACTGCAAAATTTTTATAATTGAGAACATTTGGGAACAGTCTAAATGTCAATGAGTATCAGGCTGGAAAAATCAATTATAATACAGGTGAACCGTATGAAGTTGCCATTTTTATAGGTTAAAAAAGGTCAAATATCACTAATGTTATGTCTCAACCTAAGGTACTCATACAGTATAGACATTAAAAAACAGTAATCGCAAAAAACAGTTTTCAATATGGTGGGAAAACCTCGTGAGAATTTCATGACATATTGTTAAGTGAGAACAAGTTTATAAAACTATGGAAGTATGATTTTAATTTTGCAATAGAGAGAGATGTACACATATGCATGTGAAAAAGACTGCAGGGATATCAATAAAAAGCTAACCGTATTTATCTTTAAATTATGGGATTTGGAATGATTTTTATTTTCTTTCTTTCTATACTTTCTGCAACGGACATATATTATTTTTAATGATCAGAAAGCAAAGTTAATTAATACACGTCAGTCAACAACGGAATAAATTCCTAAACCAGAACTAAACTTCCTGCTTAGAAGGCTGACGCTTGTTTCTCACAAATCATTCTGCCTGATTTCCAGGCTTTACAGAATCCCTGGGAGTGTATCTGTTAAGTGCCCTGTGATATCATCAACAGCTCTGCTGGATTAGCTTGCTGGTTTCTGGAAATTTGTCACCCCTCCCTTGTGGATAGATTCTTCCTCATCTTGTGGCATACCCTAGGTTCTCTGAGTTGCTCTTTACAAATCCCTTGGCTTCTGACATTTCATGGTGCCCAGCAGTCCAGGGAATTTTGAGGAAAACATGTGTTCTAAAAGAATGTGGAAACTCACCACGTATTTTTCTCTCCTGTTTCAGTTACCTCTGCCCTTCTGTCCACTGTTCAGTTTCATCTGTTACCCAGCTAATGACCCTGTTAGAAAGCCAAACGCTCCCCAGCTTCGTGGTGAATGGCTGCTGGATTTTCTCTCCCAGATCCCAGAAGTGCCTTGGGACAGCTGTGTGGGCCCCTGAGGGATGGGCCATTAGCTGGGAGCTCTCCCTCACTGAGAATTATCCCCTTACATCAGAATGCGTTCCTACCCCCTCTACTTGGTACAGCCTGCTTACTGTGTCCCTGACCATGTCGTGTCTGCACTGAATCCAAGGCTCCCACTCCATGGAGGAGACAGGATTTGAGTGATGTGGTTTTGGCAAATTTCATTACCATCAAAGGCATATGTTATCACTGCAGGAAGAAATGGGGGTGTTAGGAGAAGGGTTAGTTGGTGACTATCCACATTTTTTCTCGCTGACGAGGGACTTAAAGTACTTCAACTTCAAAAGAGCCTAAGTTTTAACAAGATGGATTCAGGCCAACCGTGAGGACAAGAACCATTTCTGTTCGATTCACCAAGCACCTAGGACCGTCCCTGGCACACAGTGGGCTCCTAGTGGATGGCTGTCGAATGACTCAGTGACTGGATTAATGGATGACATCAAGAATTGTTAGCATGCTCTTTCGTAGTTTGGAATTCCCATTGGTTGGTCCAACTTCTAATCTTGGCAACCACACAGAGTAAACCTTCTCTCTTTTGCATATCATTTTTGAAATGTTTGCTCACAACGCTTGTGTCTTCATGTCTGCGTTGACTGTTTCCTTGAAGCTTAACAACCCCGGTGGCTTCAATCACAGAACATTATCATTTTTCAATCAATGACAAAGGAAAAATCTCTGTCCTTGTCCTTTGCTTTGATTAAGGAAATTAGAATGGTAATAAGGGAGCAGGTGCTGGTGGGAGTAGATCCAAGCCATGCTGCTCATGAATGAATGGGGATGGTGTAATGCCTACCCATCCCCTCACATGAAAAAAGATATTGTAAGTTGTTCCTCCCCTTTGGGTATGGGGCATAGTGTTTTCCCACCTGTGTTTACCTTTTTCGGTGTTGGTCTCCTTAATCAGCTCCTTCCTGCCCCTCAGGTCCCTGCAATTTTCCTACTATTCTGCCCAGACCTCCTTTTATGGAGCAACCCTCACTATGTGTCCTCACCGCAATCCTCCCGCTATGCAGAAATTCAAGCCAAGAGTGTTTGCACAGCTATAACGCAGCAAGTCAAGCGTTCCTTTGGTCATGGCTGTAGCCTAGGATGGCCAACTTAAACTCAATTATTTTTCAAGGTCTCCTCCTCCCCCTCCAGGAAGCCTTCCCTGAGCATTCCAGCCCACAGTGTTCTCTCCTCCTGAGTTTGAGATGCATTTCTATCTTGAGGTAGCATGGTGCAACAGACAGAACATGGACTTTGGACCCAGACTGAACCAGGTTCAAATCCTGGGACTAGCACTTACCCACGGTAAGGTGTGGGCAGATGAGATTTCCCAGTATGGGCTACTTTCTCCATTTGCGAAATGGGGATAGTAATGAGGGATACTAATCCCTCAACTACAGAGGGACTCATTCTAAGGCAGTGGCCCCCACAGTGCGGTCCCCAGACATTCCGTATCACCTGGGAACTTGTTAGAAACGCAAATCCTGAGATACCTCCCCAGCCCATATCTGCTGAATCAGAAACTGGGGGTGGGTCCCAGCAATCTGTGCTTTTAACAAGCCCTCCAGGTGATTTCATTGCTCGAGTTTGAGAACCACTAAAGATTAGCAATAACATGTGCAAAGCACCTGCACATATGTGTTTAAGAGTCTTCACTACTATCAACCCGCACATCCGCCACCCAGCTCGACGCTGCCTCGCACTAATGGATATCTATTGGGGCAGGCAGTGTAGCGCAGTGGTTAGGAGTACAGCCTCTGGAGTCAGACAGCCTTAAATTCCATCTGTACCAGCTTTGTGGTCCTGGGTGAGTTAGTAATCTCTGTGCCTCCATATCTGTAATATGATGACAATGACAGTAAAAGAAAATAGTCTGTTGTTTGTTGTGAGGAATATCTGTGATAAGACGTGTTGAATACTTAATCCCATTGTCTACCATGTAATAAGTGACCCTTAAAAGTGATCGATGGGCTTCCCTGATGGCGCAGCGGTTGAGAGTCCACCTGCCGATGCAGGGGACACGGGTTCGTGCCCCGGCCCGGGAAGATCCCACATGCCGCGGAGCAGCTGGGCCCGTGAGCCATGGCCGCTGAGCCTGCGCGTCCGGAGCCTGTGCTCCGCAACGGGAGAGGCCACAACAGTGAGAGGCCCGCATGAAAAAAAAAAAAAGATCGATTATTCTAGTCTCCAACTATGTTCATTTATCCTCAGTTATACCATAGACTCTTTAAGAGCGGGGCTAACATAGGTCATTTGTGCCCTCCACAATGATTTGCATCGTGCAGAGTATAGAGCAAGGGCACAACTAATGCTCGTAGATCTCTCATTGCCACATATACTAATATCATACAGGGTAAGAGCTTGAGCTTTAGCATTATCAGGTGATTCGAGTTGACATCAAAGAGGAAAACTGTCATTGACAAAGGAAAGTGATCTTGTAGGAAAACCTGGGCTTGTGTCCTTACTCTGCCATCTATCAGCTATGTGACTTTAAGATTCCATTTCTTTATCAGTAAAACAGGGATTATGCTTTGCTTGAGTTTAGAAACAAAATCCTGACTCAGATTGGTGCAAATCATAAAGAAATATATGATCTGAATTCTAAGAAGTCCAGTGGTCAGGTGGGCTACAGGGCTGGTTTACTCAGTGACTTGATGATGTCATTCAGAGCCCAGGTTCTTTCCATATTTTTGCTCTCCCATCCTTGGTGTGCGGGCTGTGCTCTCAGGCTGCACTGTCTTGATTTCAGATTGGCTGCCTGTCCCGGACATTCTACCCAGACACCAGAATGTCCAGAGAAAGAAAAAGACTGTCTTTAAATGTGACTCCTTCTTAAGAAAGGAGAAATCTTTCCTGAAATTTCCCCAGCAAACTTCTCATTATGTCTTATTAGCTTAGACTGGGTTACATATAAAACATCTTAAAACAATTGCAGGTGAGAGAACAGGATTGGTTTAGACCTATCACCTGGGTTGTGTGGCTGGCTTGGGGGTGCACCAAAGCCACTACATAGAACCAAATTTACAGGGTTGTTGTGGCAATTAAATGAGACCATTGTACCACACACTATATCCAGCACACAAATGACACGTGATAGGGTCCTCTTTCCGTCCCTTCTTTCACCTCCCCCATACATCAACCAAGGTCTAAGCATTCTGCCTCTTTAATTTAATTCCAATTTCTCCATAGGTCCCATCACCCCCAAGTCCAGTCCACATCATGCTTGTCTTGAACCTCTGCAGTTGCTCCGCTCCAACTTTAAAAGAATAATATTATCGACCTCTTCTTACACATCCTCTGCACAGCCACTGGAGTGATTTTCTTAGAAAACACAAATTGCTTAAAACCCCCTAGGGCTCCCAATTCCCCCAGAATGAAATCAAATCCAGATGTGGGGGTCATGAGAATGTATTCCCCAGATCTCCGACCAGAGGGAGCATAACTGGCCGAAGGCCTCCAGTACTGAGCTCTGACCTCTGCGGAGTCAATGGCTGGGATACCAAGGCAGGGATGCAAGAAACTCCTCTGACGGCCGCCGACTTTAGCTGGAGGGCTCCCCAAGAACCTTGCTGAAACTTCCTCAGACTGCACAGCAAGCTAGGATGCTTCCACTCGACCTTTCTTCCTCCCCTTTCTCCTCTTTTTAAGGTCTGATGCTCTCCCAGCCTTCCCTGCTCCCAACCACCCCATTTGGCTCCTGGGCAGTTCCCCTAGTAAAATCCTTATGTAATCCTGTCTCGGCATCTGCCTCTTGGAGGACCTGGACTCACAAGAGTGAGAATCACCATGATCTGATCCAGCCTCGCCTCTCACTGCTTACCACCCGCACTAGATGTGCCAGCCACCCTGAAACACAGACGGCTCCCCTTTACCCCCTGGTTTTGCACATGCTGCTCCTCTGCCCCAATGCCACCCCCTTTAGTCTACACTCCCTGTTTGACTAAAGTCTCATTTCTTCTGGAAATCTTTACCCTTGTCTCCCCCTACACACACACACACACACACACACACACACACACACACAGACACATATGATTACATGCCTGTGCCACGGACACCCACACTCTTCCCATATCCCCATCACTCCTCAGTGTATAACTTTTTTTTTCTTTTTTGCGGTATGAGGGCCTCTCACTGTTGTGGCCTCTCCCGTTGCGGAGCACAGGCTCCGGACGCGCAGGCTCAGCGCCCATGGCTCACGGGCCCAGCCGCTCCGCGGCATGTGGGATCCTCCCGGACCGGGGCACGAACCCGTATCCCCTGCATCGGCAGGCAGACTCTCACCCACTGCGCCACCAGGGAAGCCCTACGTTATAACTTTTGACTCAGGTGCCTCTCCACAGAGGATCAAGCCTGCAGAGCGCAGGACCATGTCTTCTCATTTCTCCTATTTGTCCGATACCCAGGACAGGACCTGCCACACTGTAAGTGTTTAACAGCTAATGGTCCCCTTCTCCTCCTATGGCCCCAATACATGGCTGGGAAGACACAGAGTCCCTGATAGGGCCCTGAAACACATGCAAGTTACATCCCCAGCATCAGCCTGGTTTGGATGTAGAGGGATCAGAAAAGATCCAACGGCCCCAAGATCCAGCTCAGAGACCTGGCCAGCCTGCCTCGCCCTCTGTTTCCACAGGAACAAGTCTTTGCCCCAGGGAGGCTGAGTTTAAACGCATGTCAATCACGCTCTGGCAAATCCTGGATTAAAAGATCAAAGCTGACAGGCTGCCTGCTCGAGGCAGGGGCCAGCCAGGACATACAAGGAGAGGTTGGGTGTAGAATACACACCAAACCAGGGCTTGTGAAGAGCAGCGCTTCTGTGTGTGTGTGCAGTTGATGAATTACCCAAAGGTGCTCAGCCTAGGGGGCTTACAGGGGCTGAACCCAGCCCGGATTCCTTCCACCAGCCTGTGTGTCCAGCTGTCAGGTTGCATCAGCAGAATCCAACCACCTAGAGAGGCACCTTTGGTGACTGCACAGAGACACACCATGAGCCAGCAGCAACCCGGAGTGAGGCGGGGCCAGACTCCAGGGAAGAATTTGAGGCCAGAAGCCAGCCCAGTTGGGAGACCAGAGCCTAGCGCGCACCAGGGGCTCAGTGCCTGTGGGCTGCTGTTGGGATGACGCTGAGGCCTCTAGCTCTGCTCCCCCGAGACACAACAAGCAGCCCTCGGCCATGTGACCTGAGACCTGTGACCTTTCCCTTTATCATCTGGCTCTCAGTGGGGATCAGAGGAGTTGCTATGCCTTATGGGATCTTGGCTGTCATAGTCCCCCCCAGCTAGGGGAGCTGTTGGTCTAGAAGGAGTGAGAGGGGAATAAACACAACCCCACCAGCAAATACTAAGCTGTTGGCAGTCTCATCCTTTTGCAAAGGCACCCAGTTGTTCTCCATGTTGTGATCCAGGAACGTGTCCTTGTTAACCAGGATCCTGATTCTGTTCAGGCATTTGGGCTGGAGGAAGAGGGTGTGCCTCATTAGGGAAGGCTGGGCAGCACCACAGAACGAATGTTGATTAATCAAAGCCAATCCCGGAAAGTCCATTCTCCTTGCCGGTGACGGCTTAGGTATAAGCACGTGACAGAATTCTGAGAGGCCTCGAGGGAATTCATATTGTACTATTCCTAAAATAGGACGTGAGAGAGGATGCTCTGTCTCACTGTGTCTGCATGCAGTGGCTGGAGATGCTGCACCCTTCTTGCAGTGTGGAGGGGAAATATCATTAACACCCTGAGAATGGCAGAGCCAAACCTGAGGTCTAGCTGAGTTGCTCAATTAACCTACCCTCCCTCAGGACTTCTGTGAAGTGGGAGAATGCATTTCCCTCATCATTGAAGCCATTTTCCATTGTGTTTCCTGGGACCTGCCACTGAATACACCTTAACTCGCACAGGTTCTCTGGGCCCACATTTGAGGCATATATATATATGTATATATACATACACACACACACATATATAAATATATAATGCCTTATAAATGTCAAAATCCCTCTGCCAATATTACGTAGGCGATGGCTAGCAACTCAGCTCCAGGATATATGAAATCTACGTCCAGTAAAGCTTCCCTCCTTCATATCAGGTAGATGTTCAACTAATTATGCAGTCAGGATGCCAGGAAGTTCTGCCGGGCATCTGGCTTACATTTCTACTGCTGCTTTAGGGACTCTCCCTGTGAAGCAAGTCCCATGGAGATCATCTCTTTGCCTTAAACAACTACCTAGAACCTTGGCCCCCGTGGGATGATAACCTTAGCTGTGGTTGAATCCCTAGCATCTGGACCAGTGCCCAGCACAGAGTGGGTCTTGAAAAAGGGTTTTTTAAATGAACAAATAAACATGAGGTCTTCACCAGAGGGTCGAGCGGAGGCTTCACTATAAGAGAAAAAAACAAGCGTTCTCGTCTTTTGATTGAGTCACAACCACGTCCCTTTCTATTAACTTCAGTTCAGGCATGGTGACCCCAGTGCGGCAGGACAAAAGCCAGAATTCTCAGCCCTTTATGAGAGGGATTCCAGCACCAGTGGCCACTGGGGGGCAGTGGTGCCCACACTCCCTCACCTGTCTGATCCTTGGGAGGCTCTAGTCTACTCAGGCTGATGCAAGGTGTCCCTAAAATCTTCATTCTCTGAAGCCACACGGTGATGAACGTACACCCCTCCCCTACCTACAAATCAGCTGCCCTCTGCTGACTGTTCTGCTTCAATTCCAAAACTCCTGTATTGTCTGCCTTGAATTTATAGGTAGTCATTTGCCTACAGATTCCACCTCCTCTACGAGCACAGGTTAGTTCTTTTTTTTTAAGTAAACTTCTAAGTGAAATATAACAGCCCTACAGAAGAGTTCCCAAATCATCAAGATACAGCTCAACGCACTTCCACCAGATTAAAGAAAAGCAGAATTTTTCCAATACCCAGACCCCCCCTCCACCGCCATGCTCACTCCTGGTCACTCTCTCATCTTCCTCTCCTGACTTTTCTGACTTCTAGATGAGTTTTGCCTGTCTTGGGGCTGAATATTGTTGGGGAGGGGAAATTTCTCCCTGTAACCCTCTTGAGTTCTTGTGGCTGGACTGATAATAAAATTGACACAAGGCAGGTTAACAAGAGAAAGAGACACAAATTTTAATTCATGCGCGTGAAGGTCTCATAGAAACGGGACCTAAGAAGTGGCCAAAGCAGGCAGCTTTTATACTTTTTAGACAAAGAAACAATAAATTTGTGAGGAATTGACAGGACAAAGAAACTTGGGTTTTGGGTGCTTAATTAGTAAGAAACCTAAACAGAGTTTGGGCTTGAATTAGTACTTTTTTTTTTTTTTTTTTTTGCAGTACGCGGGCCTCTCACTGTTGTGGCCTCTCCCATTGCGGAGCACAGGGTCCGGATGCGCAGGCTCAGCGCCCATGGCCCACGGGCCCAGCCGCTCCGCGGCATGTGGGATCTTCCTGGACTGGGACACAAACCCGCGTCCCTTGCATTGGCAAGCGGACTCTCAACCACTGCGCCACCAGGGAAGCCCTTGAGTTAGTACATTTTAGTTAGTACATAAAAGTAACAAGGTTTGTTTGTACAGGCTCCTCATCCCTATATCTCCGGTGATAAGGGCATCCTTCTACCTCCAGAGGCAGGGAGTGCATCTTGTGCATGAGAGATTTATTTCCTGCTTTTCGGGAGACAGAAAGGAGGGCCAAAGTGTCCCTCTTGCATTGGCCATTTCTTAAAATAACTTTAATTCAAAATAATCAATATGCCTTTGTGGCATATTTGGGGGCAGCCTGCTCTGAGCCCCAACAATATAAATGGAATCATACTGTAGATGCCCTTTTGTGCCTGGTTTCTTTGGCTCAACGCTAAGTTTGTAAGATCCATCACTGTTGTTGCCTATAGAAGTTTGCTGATACCCATTGTACAGATAAGAAAACTGAGGCTGAGAAAGAGGAGTCACAAGCAAGGTCCCCAGAAAACCAATGGAACCCATAGCTCCTCTCCACTGTCTCTGTGAATCACTTTCTTGGTGCCATGATAGCTCCTCTCTGGGGGGATCAGTATTCCCTTTTCCTGTCCACCCAATAGGACTATTTCTTTTTGAAAAAGACGAGCTTAATCACCCCCTTTTTTCAAAAGCCTTTCCTCATTCTTGGCTAGCTCTTTCCTTCCTGTGCTCTCCATAGAAAACCTTTCTCCAGCTCTGCCTGCAATTACCACCGAGAGAAATCTCATCTATTTTGGGCAATTCATTTGTGCTTTCACACCAGGCCTGTCTTTAACACACCTGAATGGTCCTCTTCAGGACAACCTTCCCCTTTGAGCTGCACTTTTTCAATGCCACCAGCCCTGACTCACGCCCTTTCCATCCCAACTCTTATCCTTTCCATGATTTCATTCCTTGCACTGTTGGAAATGGATCATTCAACCCAGACTGTGCTGATAAGATGGATAGCTCTTCCCTGCTTGGGGCCACTGGGTTTAACCAACACCTCAATGCAAGCATCTTCTACAAGGATTTAATTTAGATATTTAGACAACAGATTTTTATCTACCACACCAGTTGCTTTGCCTCTGAGTAGAGTGGGGATAATCCTTTGGCTTTAATCAGGAGGTAGGTGAAAGGGTCTGTGTATGTGGGGTGCAGGGGATAAAGTTAGAAAGGCTGAGCGTCAAGACTCTCATCCCAGGTACCTGACTCACCGTCTGACCTTGAGAAAGTCAATTCCCCACTCTGAGTCTCAGGGTCCCATCGGTAAAATGAAGGGGTTGAGTGTTAAATTGGAGAGGGGGTGATCGATCCAGCAGGGAGTCCACGCAGGGCCACCACTCTCAATTGTGCAAGTTGCTGCCTGTACAGGGATACCCTGTTAAGGGGCTAAGTTGAGGGCGGAAGTCCACCCGGAGAAAGGGGTTCCCTTCCCTAATTCAAGGTGCCTTGCCACTAAGCAGCGGCCCTGGTGCTGTTGTATGCGCATGATTTTTCTGGTAAAAGCATCCATAGCTTTCCAGCTTCTCAAGGCATCCCAGTCCCCCTGAAGGATTCAAAACCATTCATTTGCATGGTCTCTCCAGCCTCTTGCTTCCCTGCCTCCAGTGAGTTTGCTGGTATTTCCTTTCCCCTTCAAATACCCTCACTTCTAGCTCTGAAATGATCCATAAGCACAGAGCCCTACTCCTCGAATAAAATTGCTGGAGAAGGGAGGTCTTGTCTGGGTCGACTGTTTCATTTCTCAGTGAAGGAGTTTGACCCAAGGGAGGCTGAGGGAGAATGCTCAAGGGCAGAGGAAGCAGCTGTTAGGAATAGTGGGGTAAAAAATTAACTAAATGTCTTATTTGGGGAGGAGGTAACAGGGTACAAAGGCAGCCGCCGCCAGAGAAGGCAAAAAGCAGTTGCTGTTTGGGGTTCGGGGCTAAGAGTGAAAATTGAAAACAAACTCAGCTGAGGTGGGTGGATGATGGGAACATGCTTGGGGGAATCCAAATCCTGGGAAACTTCAGGGATTACCTGAGTCCCTCTTTTACCCATGCTGATGGGAAGAAGGAAGATAACAGGACTGGATCTGCAGGCGACCCCTTTTCTGCAGGCAGAAAATCCATTATTTCCACCTAGGGATGGCAAGTGTGTCTGTGATTAGGGCTTAATCGTCCACATGGCACAAAGGATTTTGTGCTCACCTTTTTCTTTAAGCTTCTATTAAATATTTAAGGGGCTGTCCCCCAGAGCATTTAAATTAGGATGTGGTTTACATCAAATTGGTTTACTTATCACCTTTGCCAGTCAGGTCCTCTCTTCTGGGAATGCGGAGCTGGGGCAAGGAGATTCAGGGCGTCATTGGTGGGGTGCAGATCTGGAAGATTATGGAGAACTGAGGGCTTCATCTGGCCATGTGGAGCGGCTGGGCTCTGGGGTGTTTCCCTGTGATGGAGGGCTTCATCTGGCCATGTGGAGCGGCTGGGCTCTGGGGGGTGTTTCCCTGTGATGGAGGGTCTCATCTGGCCATGTGGAGCGGCTGGGCTCTGGGGTGTTTCCCTGTGATGGAGGGTCTCATCTGGCCATGTGGAGCGGCTGGGCTCTGGGGTGCTTCCCTGTGATGAGCCCCTTCTCTACTTGGGCTTCACTGAGCCAGTTTTGGCTTCTTGCAACCAAACCACCCTTAAGGAGACACAAACTTCAGCCACCACTGGGTGGGGGGTGGTGATGGCAGGATGGATGCTCTAGAATCTTCAGTGAGGCCCTCATGACTCCTAGGTGGCTTGAGAGTAAGTATGCCCCACTTTAAATCAGTCTAGGGTATAAAATTCCAATTTACAACAAAGCAAATTAGAGTAATTCTTTCCATTACTCTAGAGGATTCCTCTTCCATCCTGGTGGCCCCCCAGTATTTCCAATTAAACCCATTCATTCTAGCTCTCATCCAGAACACATGCATTTCTCTCTCCCTCCCTGTCTCTCTCTGCTTCTCTTTTTCTCGTAAGTACAATGGCTGTCATGCTTGGAGCTCATACTATGTCCTAATGCTGTGCTAAGCTTTCTATTGACATTGTTTTAATATTCACAACAACCTGCTAAGTTATTCTTCCCCATGTTAATGATGAGGAAATTGGGGTTTAGATGGGTCAAGTAACTTGCCGGAGGTCACACAGCAGGTACGTAGCAGAGTCAGGATTTGAGTCAAGGTCAGTCTGAGTCCAGAGGATGGGGCAGAGCAGAGCCCCTCCTCTGCTGATAGGTGGGAGCAGAAGGGCTGAGGGGAGGGGGGCAGAATGAGTTCACTAGTAAACTGGCTGAGCCTGGAGACGGTGGGAAAGGGGAGTGTTGAAGGAGAGCCTCTGCTAAAGTGAAGAGGAGATGGACACAACCCCCCCCATCCTACAGTAAAGGATGCCAGAAACCTTTACTCTCGACTCTCCCTTCAATGGACTCCACTCATTGTTGCTTTTAAGAATCTCCAAGTCCCTAGGTTCTTGGGTTTGGCTGGCAGAGCAACACTCATCCACGCATATCTCTGCCCCTGCTTCCCAGAAGCCCCCTACTCCTGCCACCCAGCCTCCTGTTCCCCTCCCATCTTCCCCAGTGCAGGGAATGCAGCAGCTGCCTGCCCCGAGCGCACGCTGAATCCGCAGCCCAGATGCTGAAGTCCACAGTCGTGAGGGAGAAGCTCCAGAGGAAAGTATCCAGAGACAGGGCAATGTCTCAGCAAGGAAACAGCGTGCTGGTGTGCCATTTCAGGCACAGACTCAGGTAACTTTAGAACTGGAGGAAACCTTAGAGGTATGTCGGTTTCAAGATGGGGGAGAGTGAAGTGCAGAAAGAAGGAATGACTTTTCTGCCATCATGCACTTAATGGGTGGAAAACCTGGGTTTCACTCATTTACTCATTCATTTGCTCGCCCACGATTTATCAAGCAGCTATTATGTGCCAGTCACAGAAGCTGGAGATACAAAGTGGAATAAAACAGTCTCAAGGGGCTTGCAGTCTAGGCTGTAGATGGTATGGCTCCCACGTTAAGGAATTTTCTAATTCGTGAGGATATTAAAGTTGGCTACATATTTAATAAGCATAATAGTACTTACCATGTTCTAGACCCCAGAGTATTTACAATTATTATCTCATTCAATCCTCACAACAACTCAATGAGGTAGGTACTATTTTATCCCCATTTTGCAGATGAGAAAACTGAGGTACAGAGATCTGAAATGACGAAGGCTACACAGCTGCTAAGTGGCAGAGCTGGGATTCAGACATGGGCTGCCTGGCCGGCTGCTGCCACTTTGCCGTTCTCAAGCACTTCCATAGCATGTTATTATATAAGGAAAAAAAAAAAACCTGCCCATATGCTGCTTAAAACGCCATAAAATAGGTAAAAATACAAGAGAATACAAAATCAGTATTAAGAAAAATAAATGACACAGTAGTCAAGGGTGATGGAGGGGAAAACAAAACAGGGATTTGTAAGGTACGTGTATTCTTTCCCAGGATTACTAGTGATGAACTGCAAATTTGGATATGTCTCCTAGCAGACAAAACATAAATTAAAAAGTCTGTTATACTATTTTCATAATTTCTGATTAGAAAATTTAATTTCTTATAGGGAAATACAACAATCTGTTTATTTTTTCTTTAAAAAAAATATATCGGGTTTCCCTGGTGGTGCAGTGGTTGAGAGTCCGCCTGCCGATGCAGGGGACACGGGTTTGTGCCCCGGCCCGGGAAGATCCCACATGCCGCGGAGCGGCTGGGCCCATGAGCCATGGCCACTAAGCCTGTGCGTCCGGAGCCTGTGCTCCGCAACGGAAGAGGTCACAACAGTGAGAGGCCCGCGTACAAAAAAAAAAAAAAAAAAAAGAAATCTATATATATACACATATATATGAACTGAACCCTGAACTCTTGAGGGCAAAGACCACGTCCTGCTCATCTCTATGAAGGGTCCTCTGACAGAGAATAATGTGAAAGGTGTTATTGTATTGGGTGGGTGGGTGGGGTGTGTGTACCTGTTTCCTAGAGCTGCCATAACAAGGTAGACAAACCATGTGGCTTAAAACAACAGACATTTATTCTGTCACAGTTCTGGAGGCCAGGAGTCCAAAATCAAGGTGCTGTTAGGGCCAGGCCCTCTCCAAAAGCTCTAGGGGAGGACCCTTCCTCACCTCCTCCAGCTACTGGTGGCTCTGGCTTTCCTTGGCTTGTGACAGCGTCACTCCAGCCCCTGCCTCCATCTTCACATGGCCTTCCCTCTGTGTCTGTGTCTCTTCTCGTCTCATAAGGACACCAGTCATACTGGATGAAGGGCACACCCTACTCCAGTACGACCTCATCTTAAATTACATCTGCATTGTCCCTATTTCCAAATAATGTCACGTTCAGAGGTTCTGGGTGGACTTGAATTGTAGGGGAGACACTATTCAGCCCGTTACAGGTGGTAAGAGAGAACGTTTCTGAGGAGGTGACCTTTTTGCTGACGTCTGAAGAATGAGGAGGACCCGGCCAGGCACACATCTGGGGGAGGAACAGTCCAGGGTGAAGTGTGGAGGCCCTAAGTCTGGGATGAACATGGTATGTGGGAGGGCTAGCAAGACCCCTGTGGCTGCAGCAGCATGGGGAGGGGAAGAGTGGGGGGAACACGGAGACACAAGAGGAGCTAGGAGGAAGCTGGGACCATTGCCAGGAGCTTGGATTTTATTCATAGTGCAGCAGGGCAGGTCTTGAGCAGAGGCGTGACAATGAAAAGGTTTGGTTTTTAAATGATCGGCCTGGTGGCTGCATTAAAGCACAGCGCAGAGAAGAATAAACAACTGTAAGTGGCAGTGGGGGATTTGGGAGACTGTCCCTGAGAGTCCAGGTGAGAGAGGATGACAGCTCTGACTAGTTCAGGGGCTGTGGGGATGGAGAAGAAGAGATTTTGGCTATACTTAGAGCTGATAGCCTCCCTGACGGATCGACTATATGCTGGGGAGGAAAGATGATCCTGCTGTCCTAAGAATTCTGCTCTACATGTATCCACCTGCAGCTGGCATTTTCAGTGAAACACATGCCCTCTTTCCGTGCCCAGACTTGGAGTTCAGCCTCATTCCTTTTACCGGCTTCACTGCCTTCCGTATTTGGGGTTGATCACAACTTATTATTTCTCAATTCCCCCATTCTTGGGCACTTAGGTTGTTTCTGATTTCTCACAATTACATCAGTGCTACAATAAACGTGCATCCAATTGCTCATGCCTTCAACAGATTTCTGGAACAGAATTTGGGCGTGTGTCTGAGGCTTTCTCCATGCTAGGAGGGGTGTAGCTGGGTTCTAGGGTACTCCCACTCTAACGGGATTATAGCTTTTTGTCAAAGTATACTCCCATGGGTTCAGTGACCAGAGATGTGCTGGTTCCTAACTAAGCAGAGAAAGCCCATCCCTTCCCCACCTTCTGAGGCGGAACAGTCCTGCAGGAGGCCCCCATCGCACGCCACCTCCTCACTTCCTGTGCTTCCCTAAATTTAAAAATTTCAGGGTTCCTGTAGGCCATATGCTACCTTGTGTCTGGTCTTTAAAACATGGAGTGTCATTTGGGGAATGGGACCAGGCTGCCAAGTGTAGCTTGGATCTGGGAAATGGCCAGACTCTCCTTGCAGACGGCTTTTCTTTTCTCTAATACATGCCCTCACTTGAACGCAGGTCCAGCAGGAGAAGAGGAGATTAGATCCTTATACCTGTTCTGACTCATAGGTCTCCATCTGTTACAGCAAAGCATTCTTGGGAGAGGGAGAGGATTGGGGAGGGAGATACAATCTAGCTTCACTTCTATCCTTTTTCCAAACGCTACCTACAATTTTTTTGTCTGCTCTGAATCTCTATCCTCATCAGAAACAAACAAAAAAACTGTAAGGGGGCAACACACCTGACAGACGGAAAAATCAGCTGCTCAAGATGCAAAGAACCCTCACAAATTAAAAAAAGAAGAAAGAGAATGACCTAATTCTGTTAAACGGACGAAGGACACGAAGTAAAGCCATCACAGAAAAATACAAAACAGCAAACACATCTGCAAAGATGTGCAGCCTCGCTCATCATTAAAGAAAGGGGAATCAGAACAGGCACATACTTGCTAACTCTCAGAGTGACACAGATGAAAGAGCTTGACCATTCCCTATCTTGTAAATGTCAATACCCTCGGGAAGGGAGGGCGCAAACTTTGGGGAGGGCAATAGGACAGTATCATTTTCTATGCCCCCACCCCCTTTTCCTTTTTTTTAAATTAAAAAAAATTTTTAGGACAGTATCTTATGCTAGGAATATTAACAATTCCATTTCTAGGAATTTATTATAGATAGATATAGAGATAACGAACTCCAAAGTGGGCAAAGATATACCAAAATTCTTATTACAGTAATGTTTTTTAAGGGAAAATTCTGAAAACAGAGTGAGTGTGAGTCAATAGGACATTGACTAAATAAAGAATGATACATCCATACAACAGAATACAATGCAGCGATTAAAAGAAGAACAGGGCAGCTCTAAATGTACTAATATAGTTTAAAACCCAAGGTACAAAGTTCAGAAGAAAAGGCAACTTTCCTGGCATAATGCATTGTATTTTCATATAAAACATTTATGGGAAAATGGATAAAAAAAGCACAATAGCGATTGCCTCTAGTAGACAGGAGTAGAAGATGAAGAGACTTTCACTTTTGTATACCTCTACGGTGCTTTTTATAAATTATTATCAAATGTTACCTTTATGATTAAAACTTGTTTAAAAACTATTTCGCAGAAAGCAGATGGTTCAAGAGCGGACTTAAAATCTGGAACTTGGAACATCTGAATCCTAACTCCAGTTTATGTTCTGTTTTCACCTGTGTTACATCAGGTAACACAGGCAAATCTCTGGACCTGACTTTCTCATCATTAAACTGGAGATGTTATGGGTTTCTTGGTGCTGGTGTCACTGTTGATGTTCTTTATGCCGCTGCAGTGACAAACTGGTGCAGAAAAGCAAGCAGCTTAATTGTTTGGCTCCAAAATTTGTTTTGTTTGTTACTCACGTGCAAACATCAATCGTATATTCTTGGAGATCGTGTCACTTACTTAGTTAAAGAAATAATAGTGATGCTTCCCGGCCGTGAAGGCGTATTGGAGATGTTAGAGGGCCATCCAATTTCACCCATCCTTCTGCTAATTCCGCCTGTAGCCTAGTGCATGCTGGGATTAAAATAGCATCACCTCCCGGGTTGATGTAAAACACCTGGCGAGATTTTTCTCATGCTTGCCTTCCCTCAAGTTGAGAAGGTAAAATTGGGTCATTCTCCATCTGGGGTAGGAGTAAATAAAGACATAGTAAACGTCAACAGAGGAAATCACTAAGCAGGGGAGATATTATTAACAGGGACAGGAAAACTAGAAACGCTTAGGTGAGAGGTAACTGAAAAAAAACAATAAAAGAACTTTGCAGGGTCTTTGCAGAGAAATTGCAAAGAATTGTGGGTTAAGGAACGAAGATGGAGGCCATGGTGGGGCAGAAGGAAGAAGCTGGTTGAGTTGGCAGGAGTGCAGTTGAAAAGGGAGGGCCTCAGTAGCAGACAAAGAGTATCTTGGAGGCGTTCATTGGTTGATTAAAAAAAGGGAAGGGGGGACAGACAGGCTGAAGGACAGGGAGAAGAAAACTGTTCTTAATGATTATAAGCAACTTGCCCTACAATCCCAAAGTGGGACAAGGAGGACGGGTAGAAAAGGCTGACTCCAGAGGCCGGGAGGACGGTAAGCTGGGAAGAGTTCCCGGAAAGCTTTGTCTCCGAGGAGTGTTGCTAAGTCAGGGGATGTCCACCTGGGAATTATGTCATGGGAACCTTGGCCAGAAAGACACTGGGTGAGTCCCAGCTCAGACACCCTGTTACGTTGGTGTGTTGGCACTCCCCATGGGCGGGTGTCTGTGTTTGATTCATCTCTATCCAAAGGAAGTGGCCCATCGTGAGCACGTGGTGAATGCTGGCTGCACGAATGAATGTCCTTCCAAGGAGGTGAAAAGAGAGACTCTAACCTTCTTCCCCGTGTGACTACTATTGGCTTATATTAGGACCCTGGCTAAAGTACAGCTTACAAATGTTGCCACCCTAAGCGTCGTAGCCACAGTGACTGAGCACTTTGCCACATCAGGACACTGTGAAATGCTTGCGGACATTCTCGTAGGTAATCCTTGAATCCAACCTAGGAGGTGGGTGTTATCCTCACCCCCCTTTTACAGATGAGGAAAGAGCTTAGAAAGGTGAAGTGGCCTGCCTGGGGGTGCCCAGTTGGGATTTGAAACCAGATCTGTCAATTCCAAAGCCCAAGAGCTTTGCAACAAGATACCAGAGACTGACAATGGCCCATGTGGGGGAGGCCTTAGTCTCCCTATTTTACAGATGAGAAGACTGAGACCCGGGCAACGGAAGTTCAGATTGTCAGACTCCAATCGTGTGCTCCTTCCTCTGTGCAACTCTGGTCCTCTCTAATCCCATGGGAAGGCAGGAGACGTGACTCAATGTGGCTTTTTTTTTAATTTCCAAAGCCTTCCAAAGTTGAACAGTCCTGATTTTCCAGCCATGTCAGATATCTCTGACTGGATCAGTGGGTCTCAACCAGTAGCGATTTTGCTCTGCAGGAGACATTTGGCAATCTCTGGAGACGTTTTTGGTTGTCACAACTAACGGTGTGTTTTTGGCGGGGGTGTGGGGGGAGCAGCGTGGAGATTCTACTGGCATCTAGTGAGTAGAGCGCCCAGGGAAGCTGCTAAATATCCTAGAGTGCTGCTTATGTACCTCCACCTAGTCTTTTTTTTTTTTTTTAATGTTTATACACATGACTAATACAGGGGGAAATCTTGTAATTTACGAAAACCTTCTCATTAAATACATAAGCCACAGAGACAAAGCTAAACATCCAGCCACTCCCCTCCCCCTTCATCAGCAGTGACACTGTCAGCAGTTTGTGTACATCCTACAGTGCAAAGGAAGCTCCTCACAATGAAGAATACATCATTCTTTTTGAAGTGTATAGACCCCTCTTTGGCCTCCCTTTGAGGCTGGTACTTTTCGCCCTCAGTCGCTTAATATTAACTTAATCGCCCAGGCTGTCTGGGCGATTCATCCCAGAAAATATTTTCTGAGCACCTACTATGTACCAGGCGCTGAGCCTGAAGCTGTTCTGATGCAGAGAGAATATCTCCCACGGCACAGTCATGAAACATTAGAGCAAACAGCTTTGGCCGTGACACACACCAACTCAGGAACTAAGAAACAAAGGGGGAAAATGGTCTGACTGACAAGAGCGGAAGGAGAAGCATCTGGAAAAGTTGCTTGTAGCAACTGCTCTTTGGGCCCTATTCACACCTTATTTTTTTATCAGTTGGTTTCCTTGTTCATTGTTAATACCTCCCCGCACCCCAATCTGTCACAGGTTCTCTTATATCTCTGACTCCTAGCATAGTACCTGGTATACAGCAAGCACTCCCTAAATATGTGCCCTTTGAATGAATGATATTATCTCATTCAAAAACCCCGTGAGTAGGTACTGCTATTATCTCCATTCTACAGAGAGGAACCTCAAGGCTCAGAGAGGTGAAGTACTTGGCCTAAGGTCACACAGCCAGCAAGGAGCAGAGGGCCAATTAGAATCCAGAGGTGCAGAACCCAAAGTTCTGCCCTTGACACCAGGCTTTAGAAGGCAGCCCTGATGGCTTAGTGAGTGAAAGTCATGCAGGGCAGATGGGATTCAGGAAAGAAGAAAACTAACTTTTGCAAATCTTTTCTTCAACCTGTGGATTTGAGAAGGTCTGGTTCTTTGGGGCTGGGATCGCTGTGAATCTCCTCCATCATCCCTCCCCAGTAGCTAGTGCATCCCATCCCTTTCTTGCCCCCCGATTCTCCTATTTAATGGTCTTTCTCTCCCCTGCCTGCCTCCCTCTTCCCCATCTTGTCCAGTCCCCTGGGGCTGCCAAAGGTGCCATTAGGTCAGATAATTAAAGTTCCCCTCCTGTTAGCATCTCGCTCCTGAGCCCTTCCAGCAGCTGTTCAGCTGGAGCGGGTCTGGGAGAGCACACAAAAGCTTTACCAATAATTGTGTCTACAAGCTGCGTGTGCGTGCGTGTGTGTGTGTGTGTGCGCGCACGCATGCATGTACACAGCCAGCATGCGCCTGGCCTCACCCCAGCCCCTTGGGCGGGGGCCACGGATTCATTACAGATCTTTCTTGGCAGCGTTGAGAGGAGGGAGGGGAAGGGGACCAGATGGCAGACAGGCGGGTGGCGGTGGGCCCTGCCTCCTCTTCCTCTCATCAAGCAGATGCCCTAGGAACAAGGGCCCCGGAGGCAGAGGCAGGATTAGAGGGGGAAACACCGTATCAATTAGTGTCAAAGGCCGGGGGACTTGGTGGAGGAGGGGCAGCCAGTTGGCTCTGGCTGGGGGAAGGAGAGAGAGAGAGAGAGAGAGAGAGAGAGAGAGAGAGAGAGAGAGAGCACTGATGCAGGAGAGGGGATCAGACCAGCCCGCAGCCCACAAGGGGTTAACATGCATCCTCGCGAGGAGCTGGGAGTGAGGACAGAACCACCCTCAGGAATCACCAAGGGCAGCACCGCACTTTCAGGTGGGTAAACTGAGGCCCGGGAGGAGGAGAGGCTCAGCGGGAAGTCTTACAGCCCCTGCACTGGGGCTAGTGCTACGATTAGAGTTTTAATATTATTAGATATTAGACAACATTAGATAATATTAGATAATAATAATAATAGATATTAGATAATATTAATAATACTAAGAACATTAGTAATATTCTTGTCATTAGTAATATCAAAAATCCTAGCAGCAGTGAAATCGTATGGGCCTCACTGCTGAGCACTTACTTTGTGCCACATACTTGCTGGACAACTTCTTACCTAATCTAATCCCCCCAATGGCCTGATAAGCTAGATCTTAACAGCCTTGTTTTATGGATGAAGAAATTGAGGCCCAGAGAGGGGAGTGAGGCTGCCCAAAGTCACAAAGCAAATAAAGACGGGGCTGAGATTCTAACACAGAACTGAGCCGAGTGAACAGTCAACAAGCACGGCTTGTCTGGACTTGCCCTTGGAGTGAGCTTCGGTCCATGTTGGTTTTGAGGAGCAGCATTCTTAAACCCTCACTTCTTTTACTCTAAAAAACAGAACAGACTTTAAAGTTCCAAGACCAAAATTCAAGTTCAAGCTCTTACTGACAAGCTGTGTGACCTTGGGCAAGTCACTGAGCCTCTCTGAATTTGTTTCCTCCTCTGCTCTGTGAGGTTATCCAACAACGGTGGATAGGAAAATTACTTCTGATTAATGCCTATAATGGAATATTATGCAGGCTTTTAAAAATGACGAGGTGGATGGGTATTTACTGACATAGTAAGATACTCGGACCGTATTGTTAAATTAGAAAAAAAAATCTGAAATTAAAAAAATGCCCAATATTATCCCAAGTTGATTAAGACATATAGAGAGAAAGACTGAGATGAGAAAATGAGAGAGAAAGAGAGAACAAGAGTGAGTTAGTGAGTCCAGAAGGATAAACTCCAAAATATTTGTAGTGGTTACTCTCTGTGCAATGATACTTTCTTTTTTGTATGTGTTTACAAAAATTAGTATGAATACAAGTGATAATATTACAAGTTTGTTCTGTCATCAGTCTTGCCCAGTCCTGAGTATTGTGAGGACCAAAGAGTCTGGCTCTGCATACTGTAAAGTACCCACACATCCGAGGGATGGTTTGTCTCCTGGGGTGTGATAAGATGGGGAGGGGAGTGATAAGATGTAGGTCAGGGTCTTGTCTACAGCTCAGTTAGAGACCCAACAACATCAGTGGGTCAGGTCAAAGTCATAAAGAACCAGCGTCTGAGGGCTGCTGGCGAGGGAAGGGTTAACGTGCAAATCCATAAAGCTGACCCCGCGGTGGCCCGCTTAGGAGACCGTCTGCCAGCAGGCCTGCAGCTGCCAATCCAGGCAGGCCCTGCCTTCTCGCAGGCTCCTCCCAGCCCGCACAGCTCGGAGCAGCCCAGATGCCTCTGCCTTGGCCTCTGACTCCAGCCAGGGGAATCACACCTCTCTCTCCCCAGCCCCAGCAGCCGCACTGGCATCCAAGGCAACAGAGGTTGCCGACTTGCCCACTTAATGGTCTCACGTGACTAGTAGACAACGACGTGGTAGGTCTTCCCATTGTACAGCTGAGGAAACTGAGTCTCAGAGGCAAAGGCGCTTGGCCAAGGATACAGATTCTTGGAGACAGCCCAGGTTCCTGGGGGAAGCGGCGAGCCCCGCCCCATCCTCTGATAGTCTCCCATGGGCAACGACTCCTCCAGGAGCAGTTGAGGGGCCAGGTGAGGCTGATATTCTAGAGCCTGTCACCAAGAGCTTGGGGCGACGGGGCAGGGATGGAGGTGAAGCAGAAGAACACAAGATGGGCGTCTTCAGGAAGCTGGGTTCGAATCCCTGCTCTATCTCCCCACTCTGCCTCATCTGCTGGTCGATCTAGAAAGTCTTATGGGGACCTTCCAACTCTCCCATTTTGGGGAATCCAAGACCTCTGACTACTTCCGGACCCCAGGAAAAAGAGTAAGATGAGCGCCACTGGCACCCACTCTGGAGTCAGATATTGGTCCTGAGAGCCAAACGAGGGGAGAGAAAAGAGTTAACTTGAGGGGCGGGTGGAGAAGGGACAGAATCCTCTCTGGAACCTGCCCACGTGTCAGACTGAACAGCTCCGGACTGACGGCCAAAAGATGCAGAGAGAGACCCAAAAATTCCCAGAACAGATGGGCCAGCCCGGGCGTGTGGGGGATGAGATGGCCGTCATAATCATAATATCTCAAATTCCTCTGGTGCATTCCGGTTTTCAAAGCTCATTCAAATCCATTATCTTATTGGAATCTCACAACTCTTCTGGACAGTAGATGGCCAGGGGCTGCAAGACCCATCTGGCAAGATGAGGCAACTAAACTCAGAGAGGCTAAGAGGTTTGCTCAAGGTCACACAGCTCGTATGTGGTCAGAACAGTCAAAAAGAGAATTAGGTCTCCTGAATCCTAATTCATCCATCAGTGGACCTGTGATTTGATCCCCTCATTTTCTAACTTGGGGGCTTGGAATGATGATATATGTTAGTAATAAAATAGCAAAAACAGTAATAAAACCAACATGCACTGATCACTTATAACATGACAGGCACTGCTTTAAGCACTTCATACTATCTCATTTAATTTCCACTTTGACCCTGGATGAGGTAGATATTACTATTAGCTCCAACTTACAGATGGAGGAGACAGACTCACATGAATGAAATCACTTGCTCAAGGTCAAAGTTATAAAACACTGTAGCTAAGATTCAAATGTAGATCACCCTGTGCCTTCACCACCGCCAGCGGTTCCCAATCATCACTGCAAATTAGAATCACCTAAGAAGAGTTTAAAACATCACTATGCTCATATGTCACCTTGAACCAATTAAATAAGGGCGTCCAGACATGGGGCCCAGATATCACTATTTCTTAAAGATTCCTAGGTGATTCCACTGTGAAGCCCAGTTTGGGAATCACCATACTACACTCTCCCCAGGTACAGTTCCATTGATCATCTCAGAAGAGCTCTGTGACAGCTGCGTTTCTCTGTTCCCCTAACTGTAAAATGGAGCCCCTTTAGCTTTGTTGACTAGGATCCATCCTCTCCAGGCTCAGGGCAGGAAAGTGTCAAGGCCCCAGAACTTTGAGCTGAGAGCTCTAGCTGCTCCCCCAGAGTCAGCTAGAGTGTGGGAACCCTATACCCACTTGACCCTGTTGTAAAACTTTTATTATGTTTATTTCAAATCAGGCTTTTGTGCAACTGCAAACACTGGAATCTGTAGCAACAGGGACTGTGATGCTGCTAGCCGCGTTCTTTACCTTCTCTGGGCAAACCCGTTCGGTGTCCCCCCAAAATATAGTGAAATCATAGTGGAGGGGAAGCCTGGGGCACCGCCAAGGGAACAAAGGAAAACAGATCCTGGAAGAAGGGGCTGTGGCTTGCTGGAAACTGGGACAGTGGTTTTGTTTTGTTTTTCCCAGACTCTGCAAATCATCTTCACTCCTGCCTTTGAAATCATCCCCCGGTGCCTCCTCAGAAGGAAGCAAAGTGCCTTCTCTGTGCCTGCTCTCCTTTCTGAGTCTGGGGGAGTAAAGTTTAGAGGGAAGGTGGTCTCTTCCCTGGGTTCAAGTCCTGGCTGTTGGCTAACTTGTTGCACGGGCTTGGACCGGCCGCTGGCACGCTCCAGCCAACTTCCCTGCCTGTAAATAAGGAGACTGGAGCCCCTCCTGACCTTGACCTACCTAGTTCTGTCATCAGATCTGTCAACCGCAGGATGGATAACAGAGAAACTCAGACGCATGTAGAAATGCAAAGAAAATCAGGCCTCCTCGAGAGCTCTCTGCTCCACCCCCCTTGCCCTCACCAGGAGAAGGTGCCATGGGAAGCTGTGGTGCTTTTCTGACCCCCTTGGAACTCGCAGTCCTGGTCCACAAATGCTTTGGGCTCAAAGCTGGGAGTTCCACGATTGTGAAGTCTAGGATCAAATGTCCTGATGAACAATGTCCCAGAGGAGGCGGGAGGGACCCCATTGGGCTCAGCAGATGACAGGTCTTGGACCCATGGAACTTAAGAACCATGGGATCCTATGGCCTCAGAATCTCAGAACCAGGGGCATAACCAGGTGTGTGGGGCCCGAAGCTTACACAGTTGGGGGCCTTCTTTAAGAACACAGCCTGAACCACTTCTATCATACTTCACACGCTAGACTTTCTGGTTGTATATTCCGACTGCCTCATCATATGACAATTTTGTAATATCGTCAACTACAGAGAGAAGAGGAAGGTAATTCTGCATTTTTTCTGTGTTGGTTGTTTAGGAGCACTTGGAGACCACGTGGTTGAGAGGTCCAAAGGTCCCAAAGAGATATGAAAGTGAAAGGAGTCCACGGCAGTGACCGACGTCAGGCCGTCTGGCAAGCCTGAAAGGGGCTTATGAGGACAGGGGTGTTCCAGGGTCCCTGTGGTCTTTCTCCTGCCCGTGAAGAGGGCTTCCTTTTGAAGCTGTGCTAGGAGCGGTATCTTAGCCACACTGAGCTCTTCATGCATAGAAGATAGCTCATTTTCAGTTGGTTATCTCCCCTCATAACTTCTACCAGCTCTCCTACTTAACAATCCCACACCCTTGGGGGAAAACAGGAACAGAAAATATATGCAAAATGGCCCTCCATTTTGATAGAGGTATACGCAGTTGCTGACTTCAATCTTTTTGCAGCAGCTCCCTGAGAGAATCAAGAATCAAGGATGCCACAGAAGCCTGGGGACTGGGGCTCAGCACACACCAGAGACGATGAAGGTACGGAGCTCGGAGGTTTAGGACTTGGATTGGACGCTGCTGTTGTTGGGGGGGAAGGGAAGACAGGGAAATGCAGGCCAAGTCAAAGGGTTCAATCTACTTACCCCTGGCCCTGGATCCCAGGCTGTACAGCAAGGCTAGCAAAGCCTTCCCACAACTCCCCTCCTGCCCGGGACCCTGAGACGATGGGTAGCAATGCGGTACAGTGAGTCCAATCCCGATTCACCCTTTACTCGCTGTGTGACCCTCCTCTGACCTCCGGGCTTCTCAAGTGTAGGATGAGCACGATGAAAATGTACCCGCCTATAGAAGCAGTACAATTCACACACCGCTCTCAGCACAGTGCCTGGCACTGGGATAAACACTCAGTAAATGCTGGGCGTTATGATTCCTGTCCAGCTTGGCCTTTCTCGCCACCAGAGCCCAAGGAGAGACCCCTCCCTTGCCCCCGATCCCAGGGAAGGGCTGAGACTGGCCCTCCTAATATCATATGCTAGCCCTGCACCGGTTACAGCATCTAGGGTAACTGAGAAATAGAATTGTGCCTCTTGCAGCCCTAACTGGTATGGAAGCAAGGCTCTATACGGGAAAGGAAAGCTTCCTGGAAAGACCCAAATAAAAATAATATGGTCCTTTACACCTGCCTACTGACTAGGTTTGCCCTATGAATGGGATACAGATCAGACCCTCTCAGTCAACTGAGTTTCCGTCCTATCCCAACGGGCCAATCAGACCCCAATTTTCTGACAACTCTGGTGTCCTTTCTGAGAATGTCTAAGAATTCTGGGAGAATAAATCCATCCCGTGTCATAACTCTGCTCCTGGAGAGCAGAGACTTTATCCAGTTCATTGTCACAACCCAAGCATCCAGCACTAGGTCTGGCACGTAAAACACACCCGATAAATATGTTACTGAATGTGACAGTGAATAAATGGAACACGAAATTTTCAAAGGAAAAAACAATCAAGGGAGATTACTTCCCAAAGATCAAAGAGAAACTTTCTGACAGTTGAGTATTTTTCCTTGTTTTCTTTTTTGTAGCAACATTTAATAAACATTAATGGCAGTCGAGGCACTGACCTAATCACTTTGTCTATCACTGCATTTAATTCTCCCAACAACACTCTGAAAGTTGCTCTTAACATAGGCAGTGTGGTCTGATGGTAAGGGATGCAGGCTAGGGCTTCCCTGGTGGCGCAGTGGTTGAGAGTCCGCCTGCCAATGCAGGGGACACGGGTTCGTGCCCCGGTCCGGGAGGATCCCACATGCCGCAGAGCAGCTGGGCCCGTGAGCCATGGCCGCTGAGCCTGCGCGTCCGGAGCCTGTGCTCCGCAACGGGAGAGGCCACAACAGTGAGAGGCCCGTGTACCGCAAAAAAAAAAAAAAAAAAAAAGAATGCAGTATGCCAATTCTGATGATAAATCACCCCCAAACTGAACAGAGGCTGGACACAGCTGGGAAAAGATGTGGCGGGAGAAGACTGGCATCCCTGAGGCCAGCCCTCCCTGCTGCCTCCCCGCCTTGCTGCACAGCAACTCAGGCGCTCCAGGCAAGACGAAGCTGGCCTCCATCGCCCTGGCTCTGAGTTCCGGAGCCCCAGCAGCAGATCTGGCTCCTGCAGCCTCCCAGCATCCTGCTGGGAGAACACAAAGCCAGAAATGGCTCCCTTGGTGCAGGACACCCCTTCTCCTCCTCGCCCTGCTTCAGCTCCCTGACTTGCCTGAGGAGATGGTGAAATGTGTCTGCTTGGCCTGGCATACTGTGGATCAGCAGTGGGCAGGCTGGTCCTTGAGCCCTGTCTCCATCCAGATTGTCTTGTCTTCTGAATCTCTCCCAGTAGCCAACTCCTCTAGAACTCGCTGATTCAACAAATACTTACTGTGTACCTAGTTTGTGCAAAGCACTGAACTAGATGCTTTCCCATTACTAGCGCAGCCAAATCTCTTCGCTCTCTAAACCACCTCTCCCGGGGTATATAACACAATGCCTGTTCACAGCTCTAAGTAAATATGGATTGGGTATCAGTTGTGTCCTGGGTCCTGTGCTAGTGGCTGGGTATATGGAGATAAACAAGACAAAGCCCTCTGGCCAGATATATACATTCAGGCACTAACTAACAGATTCCGGGATTGCTCTTCTATTGACATTTCTATTCATCAACCTAATGGTTTATGTATTTAACAGTAGTTATCAGAGCTGGTTAGCCACTGTCTAGCTTCTTTAGCCTTGGGCAGGTGACCTTCCCTTTGTGAGGTTCTGTTTTCTTATCTGTTTAATGGGGGGAGGGGGTGTTTTGTGATGAGCATTAATTGAAACAATGAATGTAAAAAGCAAAGCACCAACAGCAAGGATACTACTTGATCTGATCCTTCCCAAAGCTGTAGCACTCCCTTCCTGGGAAAGATAAATATATAGCATGCATACTGCGACCTTCCTTTCTTGCACCAAGGACAGACATCACTAATGAATCAAAGCATTCTTTGTTACTCATCTCAGATGTAGCCCCAGAAGCCTTCTCAGCACAGTGATTCCGGCACATACTACTAATTGATTGAAGCTGTTGACAATTCTCTATGGAACTTTTGTTGTTGTTGTTGTTGTACGCGGGCCTCTCACTGTTGTGGCCTCTCCCATTGCGGAGCACAGGCTCCAGATGCGCAGGCTCAGCGGCCATGGCTCACGGGCCCAGCCGCTCCACGGCATGTGGGATCTTCCCAGACCGGGGCACGAACCCGCGTCCCCTGCATCAGCAGGCGGACTCTCAACCACAGAGCCACCAGGGAAGCCCCTATGGAACTTTTTTTTTGCCATCCTGCCCTTACTTCACTCAGTTGCATAGGTCTGTAGTTTAGCTGACACTCCAATGAATATCTCTTTCCTCCCTGAACTTTACTCTTGGGTCTTGAGTGTAACCTCCTTAGAGACTGAACTACATGGGCATAGGCCCAGATGCATGCAGGTGGTGCCCATTATATGTATATATTGACTGATATGCCTCTGATCAGCAAATGTGGCTCCCATTCTGCTGACTTGCTGAATGATCTTGGGCAAGTCAGATCTCATCTCTGGACAATTTTGATATTATTTTCTCATAGGTAGTGTGTTAGTAGAACATAGTGGTTAAAATCTTGACTGCTGGGGTCTTACAAGCTTGGGTTTGAATCCTGGATCCACTTCCTGGCTGTGTTACCTTGGAGAAGTCACATAACGTTTCTGAACTTCAGCTTCCTCATCTGTTAACTGGAGATGTCTTAACAGTACCCACCTCAAAAGCTTAAAGGAAATATTGCATGGAAATGGGATACTGTTTTGAGATCCTGATCTACTTGTTTTTTTTCTCCCTGTATTTTCCCCTTTTCTTTTTTACCATTTAAGCAGATCATGGGTTCTACCCTCCTTGCCTCAGGGGAGGCATGTGTCAGGGCTGAAAACAGGAAGAATATGAGAGTGTTTTTAGTTTTTGCTTTTTGGAAAACTCAAAGCCTTTAGGGGAAGAGGATTTATGGACTTAAGGAGAGAGTCCTGAAGAAACACAAAGGAAGAAAGATTTCTCCAGAGCAGAAATAGATTGCCTCTGCTGGGGAGTGGAGAGGAGAGAAGATGGGAGGGGAAGGGAGAGGAGGAGAGGGGAGGAGGGAGAGGTCTGTAAGACCAGAAAAGTCCCATGTGGGCAGAAATGATGGGCGTCTCCATGGTAATATGTGTGAATTGATGGTCAAGCTGGGCAACCTTGGGCAAGTAAAATAACCCCTCTGGACCCGTGTTCTTACAATGTAAGGCTGTCTTTAATCACCCTACAAGTTTAGCGCAAGGAAATGGGACGTTCTTGTGCTTAACAAGTATCTATTCTCCCATGCTCTTCCTCAACACCAATGATTCCACTTGCGATCCTCTGCATTGCCATGTTTGGGTTTAGCTCTGGGCAAGAAAACACATGGTTAACTACCAATATCTCTTGTGTCCTTGTCTTGAAGGGTTGTCCCTCTTCATGGATGGTTCGATAATCCTCTTGTTGGGCATGAAAGGCAATTCCCACTGGCGGACTCTCCTTCTGAGTAACTGCCCCGTGTGAAAAAGGACCACCACTACCCACAGGCAACCCCTCACCCAGCCCCATGAGGTCAGCCTCCCTGCTGGGCAGTCCCTTCCCTCTCTGCTGGAGCCCAGTCTTTGCGGAAGCTTCCACTGAATTGATCATCTAGAAACTTGAAAGCAGGAGAAAGCTAGGCCTCACCAGTGACATTCCCCATATTGTGCCTGTGGGGAAGCAAGAGTTGGGTAAGAGAGAAGACTGGCAGCAAGTACATCTCGGTTATAACCCTAACTCTGACCCTTACAAGGTGGTAACCTTGGCCAAGTTGCTTAAAGCCTCTAAGTCTCACTTCCACCATCAACAAAATGGGGACAACGCTATCTACTGCATAGGACTGGGGGGTGAATTCAGTGAAGTGACATCTACAAATGGCCCAGCGTAGAGCTTAGTTTATAAGCAGGCAATATCTAAAATTGCATGGCATTACGACTAACTCGCTGATCTCTGGCCAGTCGCTTTATCTGTTCAGACTTTAACTCTCTTTTCGACAAAAGTAACTCCTGCCATGCCTGCTAATTGCTAGTTATTAATAGACATGCCTCTCCTACTAGAATGTAAGCAACTTGAGATATCTTTATTCATGACTATGCTTTGCATATAGTAGAAGCTCAGTGCTGGGTGAAGGTATGAATGGATAATCAGAAGGGATTTCAGATGTGAAATCCCCTTGCACAAGTTTTAACAAAGGATCGTAGCAATTGTGATTCTTTGTTTCTGACAAGAATGAATAAGTACAATCATTTAAATCTCAATAGCAAAAGACCTCAGAGAAAAACCAACAAACATAAAGTGCCTAAATTCCTTGGGACTACAATGTTTTAGGTGTCTTACAAAGAACTAAGATTGGGAGAACAAGTTCAACCAGGCTTTATGCCTGTAAGGTCTTAGAAAATAAATGATCTGACCTGCCATTTCTTATCATCTGTTAAATGAAATCAATAAACCTTACTTTACCATAAATATAGGGAAATGGTAAAGAAAGGCACAAAGTAGATGCTCAATAAATGTTGGTTGGTTGGTTGACTGATTGGTTGGTTGAATGAATGGATGGATGGATGGGAGAAGAAAATATCTGGAAAAAGGATGAAGGAACAAATAGCTGGAGAATAGATGAAGGGATGGATGAAATAATGAATAAATAAACGAATGGTTCCTTGATCAATGGATGGGTGTAGGGTAGATGGATGGAGGGATGGATGAGTGACTACGTAGTGGATGGATAAATAAATGAATAGAGGAAGAGATGATGAGTTAATGGATGGATGGGTGGATGTGTCGGTCAAGTTCGTAGCAAGTGTGAAGTACCGTGCCTATGAAGAATGACCATGACTGCATAATAGATGCACCTAAATGGGTCAGCCTGGGGTAGGTGTTGCAATTAGAAGCCCTAAATTTCTCACTCAAGAAACACTTATTCTCCTTGTTTCTCTGCCTCCCTTCCCTAGGGAAACTTGCTTCCAGGAAAGCTGCTCATTAATGTAGCATCAAACTCCTTCAGTGAGTTTGTTCACCTGAAAATAAAACTGGGCAGTACTAGTGGACATATGTCTTGAACTATGTTCTCTCTCATGCATCACTGTGGCACTGGGATGGAGCAATGTAAACAGCTTGTCAAGAACTTCCTCGTTTCCCTATGGTGCTCCTAATTTTTCTGATCTTTCCTTCCTACACCAGGAGATTGGCAGAGCAGGCATTCCCAATAAGAGCTAGTAAGAGTTACCAGCACAGGATTCAAATCGCATCTCTGACATCACCTAGTTGTGTGAGCTTAGACAAGTTACTTACCTTTCTGATCCTTAATTTTCCCATCTACAAAATGGAACTTGTCATAATATCTAACTACCTTAAAAAATGGTTCAGTGTATTAAGTGATATACTGCAGATAAAGCATTTTGCTCAGTGACTGGCATGTAGTAAGTATTCAGAAACTATGATTAGCAACTATCATTAAAACTTTGACAGGTGAAGAAGTTGAAACACTGACATTCGTGAGGTCACTGAGGCAGAGAAGTAAACCCTGGGAGTCAGGAGACCTGGGTTCTGATTCACTATTTGACTTTGGGCAGGTAAGTACCTTTTCCTCTCTGAGCCTTTCTTTCTCTACCTGTATAATAGGGAATGGAACCCATGAGCTCGGAGATTTAGGGGTATAATCGCAGTGTCTTTTCGCCCTCCCCCTCTACCAAACTGATTCTTTTGAACATGAACCTTAATGTCCAAGGGCAATCACTCCTAACAGGTAAAACCAGGAATCAGCAACGATTCAAGTTAGAGACTTTTGTCACCCTGATGCAGATGAGGCTCAGGGTAGCAAAGTGACTTGCTCAAAATCACACAGCTAATAGATGGTGGGATAGGATTCAAGCCCAAGCTTATCAACCTCAGAGCCAGAACTCATCCAACTCTGCAACCCCTTTCCCTTGGCATGTGCCATAGCCGCGTTTGCTTGGTGAATGGGAGGTGATGCCTTCCTGAGGGCTGGATGAGCAGGGTGGATGGAGGAGTATGCTGAGCACCCAGAATTTCCACGGAGAGGGAAGGCAACGGGGTCTTTTGGGCCAGAGTGGGGACAGCAAACATCAGCTGGCTGTGATGGCACCTAGCCCAAGCGACAAGATGGAAAACATCAAAAACATCTAGGAGCACTTAGACCACAGTCCCCAGTTCCCGCATTCAAACTATCACTGGGGATAGACTGAGAGTTGATTTGCTAAAGGGCCATAAACGCTATAGGTCCAGGGTGGGACAGCCAGTGTTTTGGGGTGCGGATGAGTACAGGCAGTGGATGGCAATCGCATTAGCTCTCTTCCTCTCCCCTGGAACCCACTGATGCTCTACAAGGAACCCGCTGTCTCTGGCATTAATTGCTTGTGAGGCCTTAGGCAAGTTACTTAACTACTCTGGGCTGGATTCCTTCCATAAAAGGAAGTTAGGGAGGGTGGGATGAAGAGACTCTTAAGGCCACCCCTAACTTTCTTAGTGGCAAGATGTCCTTTCTTGGGGGAGCGGGGTGGTCACACATAACCTCCCCCATGGAAGGAAGGTTTCCAGATGCATGCTCCTCCCACTGTAGTTTGGGGCCTGTTTCCCCTCAATCAGGCCCCTGCAATGATGGGGTAAATTTCTTCCTAAGGCTCCTGAGCTCTGAGTCCCCCTTGCTGTTTTGGGGTCCTACTCCAATGTCTCCCTCCTCCCTTGGCCATTAAAAGGGATGTCACTCAAAGGGATGTCTCCACTGAGGAAAAGGAGCATACACAGGGGGCAGCTGTGTGAGGCATGAGGCTGGTACGCTTAGTGTAGAGAAAGAAGGGGGCTTCAATGGGGGTGACACTGGCAATGCAGGCTGGTCAATGACCAGAGGTGGTCACACCTTCCCTTCCCTTGCCTGGTGGATCCATGCTCAGTGCACAAGCTCCTGGGGTCACACATTTTGTCTGCAGTGGGATGGGGACACTGAACTTGGAGTCAAGAGACCCGGGGTTTATTCTGAGTCTTTATAAGACCTTGAGCCTCAGTTTCTTCTTCTGCAAAATGGACATAAAACTGGCACTTAACTGTTGTGAGAATCAAATGAGGTCAACAGTAATAGTTAAACCACCACCACCACCACCACAATAATGTATCACGATTTCATGGTGTGACTTTTGGCAAGTCATTTCATATCTCTGAGCCTCATTTGTCCTATTTGTAAAATGGGAATACAGTAATTTTTCTGCTTTCTTCTCCAAGGAACTCTGAGCAGTGTGGTGTCTTAGAACTGGGTGTCAGGTGGCGCGTATGTCAGCTATACCTTGGGCGTTAACATTCTGATGCTCCACAAAGTGCCCTGTGGACTCTCTGTGCCCCTGTCTCCCCATCTATAAAATAAAGAGGCTGTGTTCGAGTCCCTCCAATGTCCCCTCTGGCCCTCCCGTTCTGACTGCCGACTAAATGCCCCAGTGAGCTGACACTGGTTAATGAGGAGCTGATCACTGGGATGTGCTATTGTGGTGATGGTTTCCGGCTAGAAAAAACCATCCACACGGTAAAGAGTTGCCCCGAGCCTACCTACCCTCTATGGGAGTGGGCTGGGCCCCAGAATCACCTGCCGCTTGGCCTTGGAAGGGCGGCTGGACAGGGCGGCTGGCCAGAGAAAAGCCTCCTTAGTGGCTGAAAGCTCTGAAATATGATCCCAGGAACAGCCAGGCTGAGTACAGATGGACATCTCATCAGGATCCCCAGACCAGGCTTTGGGCGGCATATGCCACAAGAGGTCTTCATGGGGCAGGATGCCATATCTCACAGCGAGGGGTCGGGGGCAAGAGCGAGCAGTGTCTGATCTCCTGATCACAGCAGGGAAGCTCACACACAAACCTTGATGTTGGGCAAACACCACTTCACCGAACCTAGAGCTCACCCAGGCTGACTCAGGCTACGTAAGGGCCTTGGACAAGTCCTTCCCCTTTTGTGGGTCTCAGTCTTCCTATCTGCAAAATGAGGAGCCGAACTACATGAGCAGGTCCTGGAAACCTTCTGACCTCTTAACTCTCTCAGTAAGAAGTTTTGAGAATGAACCCTCAGATAAGTGTATTTATAAATTATATCTGTACAGTTGTTCCGATACATTACAAATATTATAAAACATATCTTTCTGTCCTCCACGTGTAAAATGAGGAGACTGGATAATCTCCTAAAGGTCCCTTTAGCTCTAAAATTCTGAAGATGTATGTCTGTAGGTCTCTGAGTTTCCTCATCTGTACCATGCACTTATATACCCTCAATCATTCATTCAACAAACATCTAAAGAAAATGGGCCAACCACGGGCCACTGTTCTAGGTGCTGAGATACAGCAAGGAATGAGACAGACATGGTCTCCACCCTCAGTAGTTCAAAGAGTTCTCCTGTGAATCAAAGGAAACACTGCTGTTTTTGAATATTGGAAATTCCATGTGGTTCAGACTATTAGGTATAAGAATGATTTGATGAGGTGAAATTGCTACAATTCATGCATTCAACCAACATTTGTTTGGCCCCCTACTATGTCTCAAGTGAAAAAGGTAAACCAACATGCAGATTGACACAGTCCGCATCCTCATGACGCTTTCGGTCTATTAGAAGAGGTACACTTTAACCAATGATCCCGTAAGTCAGTGTAGAATTACAAATGTGTCGAGAACCAAGAGAGGTACTATAGTGATGAGAGTCTGTAATGCCAGGTGTGACCTAGTCTAGAGCATTGTGGGAGGATTCCCTAAGGAGATGACATTTGAGTTGATATCTAAAAGCGGAGTAGGTATAAATTAGGCACCAAGGGAGAGGGACAGCTTTCTTGGCATCATGTGTAAAGGCCTGGTGGCAGGAAGGGCATGGAAAATTTCAGTGACTAAAAGGAGGAATGGGATGCAGCCAGAGCAGACGGAGTGAGAAGCAGCATTTTAGAAATGATCTTGGGGGAGGTGGCCAGGGGCTGTACCATGGCAGGGAGTCACCAAGGCCTAAAGTTCTGCAAACCAATGGACAGTGATGCAGGGCTTTAGACGAGGGTAAGGAGAGTGTATATGGTCTGGATTACTTTTCAAAGAGGTTCTTCTAGCTCGACATGGAGATGGGTAAGAAGGGTAAGGACAGAGGAAGACAGTGTTACGGACAGTGGTGTGAGATGGGATTATAACAATGGCAATTGCCTAAGCTGACTGGACGTAAAATAAGATGATTAAAATAACACAAAAACACCCATGACCTTAAAATCCAAACCACAGTGACAGGACGTACAGCAGGTAGAGAAGAACGTACTTGCCATTGAGCAGACCTGATTTCAGATCCTGGTTTCGTACTTACATACTGTGTGACCTTGGACAAGCCACACTTCAACTCTCTGGTCTCAGCTTTTCCTTTTCTGCAAAGTGTACTAGACTATAAACTTCTCAGTTAAAAGCTCTGGGTTTTTATTCCAATTATGACTCACCAGCCACGTTCCCATGAGCAGGTCACTTCTACTCTCTGAGCCTCAGTTTCCTCATCTGTAAAATTGGGTCTTCAAAATACCTCTCTCCTAAAGTTACTGTGAGGATGGAATCAGACAACAGATGAAACGTGTTTGGCACAGGGCTGGGCACATAATAACGTAAGGAGCTCGGCACACACATTCCCACCGTGAGCAAGTGCGCGCACACACTATGAATGCACACGCGTCAGGCCCAGATGGCACCTCTCTTCCCGTAGGAGTGGTAACTGCCTTGTAAAATCCCAGCTCACTTGCCTAAGCTTCACTTTCAATGAAGCCAGAGAACAGTGATCCGCTGGTGTTTCTGCTCAGCGAACCTGTCAGCGGGATGTAAGCCCAGGGAATTCAGCAACGAAGGGATTCTCCTGATGAGAAACATTTGCGTCCAGAGGATCTTAATATTTGTTTGCAACAGACAAATGCAGACGTGAATTACTTAATGACTGTTTTAGGGTTCGGCATTGTTCCTGGATTTGGTTTGGCTTTGTCTCTATGACATCTTAATTCTGTATTTTATTTCTCAGAGCTCTACATACAGGCTGTGGTATATGGGAGCTCCCTCAGCAAAATCTCCAATGGAGATGGGGGAGGGAAGGAGGGAGAGAGAGAGAGAGAGAGAGAGAGAGAGAGAGAGGGAGGGAGGGGGGGAGGGAGGGAGGGAGGGAGGGAGGGAAAGAGCCTGCGAGCACAGACTGTAGCTTCAAGGGTGTGTGGCAAAGGGGGCTGTGAGGTGAGAGGGATAGTATAGATTTGCACCCATGGATATGAGAGATACACCAAGCCCTCACCGTCATGGGAATAAGATTTGCCACTTCTATTTGGAAGTCTAAACAGTGTCTTTTTCAATTTCCTAATCTGATTGATCACAATCAGAGTGACGTTACTAAATTTCATGTTTGTCCATAACACATGGAGGGGCCCAGCTAAGCTTCTGACTCTGCTGTTCAAAGTCATCCCTGGTTGCACTAGAGTCGGGAGAGAGGAGCCAAGAGAAGCAGATCAGACCAGGGACCCTGACTGAGAGGGCAGGAGCGCCCCTGCGACCCCCTCCATCCCCCCAGCCTAGGAGCTGAGGACCTGGGAAATCCTTAGATGTCTTACAAGGCCCTGCTTGATCTGTTTCCTGCCTATGTCTAGGGAGTCAGCTCCTGTCAGTCTCCCCCTCACCCATTCTGCTCCAGCCACACTGACCTCCTTGCTATTTCTCAAATACATCAAACATGCTTCCACCTCAGGGCCTTTGCACATGCTGTTCCCTCAAACACTTTCCCCCCAGTAATCCTCATGGCTGGCTCCCTCCCTTCTCCAGGTCCCTGGCCACGCCATCCAATAAAGCCATCCCCGCCCCCACCCTCTAGCCTTTTGCTCAGCTTCATTCTTTTTAAAAGCACTTACTACCACCTGACCTTATATTATTTGTTTGTTTCTTCATTTACTATTTTTCTCCCCCATGAGAGCGGGGGGCTTCATGCTGTTCACTGCTATACCAAGCAGAAGCTCAAGAAAATTGTTGAATGAACGAAGTACAGCTTTGGTTTTTAGCCACAGGCAGCTTCTTCTTCTTTGTACATTCATTCCCCGGTGGTTTATTTTCTCTTTGACATGTATGGGCTCACTCTGCTCCCCCCAGCGTCGGTGGCTGCTTGAGGAATGAAGACTGGATTTTGTTTTAGCCAGCGCTGGACCATGAAGGACAAGAAACCTAACAGCCCATGCCCGAGTCTGTATCCTTAAGCCACTGACAGGGGAGTTGGGAGATTTATATTATAAGGGCAGTTCCTTTCCATAGCCTCCCTTCATTAGCACTGACTGGGACTCCCCACAGATAATGCCCCCTCCAGAGTTTAACCTGCTTTTTCTTCTGGGAAAAGGAAAGCTCTTTCTTGAGACTCTACGGGGAATAAAGTCTGTATTCATTCTGATCATTCCTTGCATTTGTAGGTAAAACTGATGAAGAAAAAGAATCATTCCCATTTTACAGGTGAGATAACTAAGGATTACTGTATGATAATAAGCAAGGGACTCCAGGTCTCACTGAGGGTCTCTTCTTCCTCTGGTTTTCCACATCCCCCTTTCTTTATTCCTACCTACATTTATAGTGCTTAAGATGATCTGCCTCAGTCATACACACTCCTGTCTATGTCTCCCTTTGCTGCTAAATTCCGAGGCCCTCAAATGGAAAGACTGCATTTCATTCATCTTTTCCTCCCTGATGGGCCTGACACGTAGGAATAATAAAAACGATCATTTATTATTAATAGTAAGAGCTAACACTGATGGAGCCCTCACTGTGTGCCAAACAGTGCTTCCCATATACTAGTTCATTCAGTCCTCCCAACAGCTCTTGGAGGTGGCTGCTATTGTTAGTCCCATTTTCTGGATGAGGAAACTGATACTGAGAAGGTCGAGTTGCTTGCCAAAAGCCACGGAGCCAGTGAGCGTCTGTAAACAGTAAAAGGAAACATTTCCTGCGATTAGTTTGCCTTCAGGTCCTGTCGGATTTTTAAAACAGCTCTGTACAAATCCCCAGGGGCTCTTTTAGGCGACTGTAGTGAGAATAATCTCACTACAACTCCGTGAGATGAATATTTCACCGGTGGGGAAAGTGAAGCGTAGAGAGGTGAAGTGACTAACAGATTCCAGAGCTGGGAAGTAGCCCAGCAGAATGTCAGCCTGGGTCCATCTGACTTCAGAGCCCAAGCTCTTCACCATTCTACCTCTTCCACCCCAGAAATATTCTCTCTCACCTCAGAGAAAGTCTTACTAACAAGCAATTACAGAACTCCGGTTTTGTTAAGCCCCTGCGAACTCTTCCACCTTGCAGGAAGGTAAGTCCAGCCACTCTGAAAGAAACGATATTTTAAAAAATGTACTGCGCCCCTGTGGCATGACTGAGGTGCCATGGAGCAGAAGGCACCTGACCCAGGCTTCCATCCTCATTTATAGGAGGTAGGCTTTTTTTAGGGACGTGGCCCCATTTTGGTGGCCTGGAGTCGGGGTGGAGTTAACGGAGACTGACACGGGCCTGGAAAGCACTTCCAAGTGACATTAAGTTTGACCTCCTGCCCCCGGACAAGCCGACATGTTCACTCACCCAGCCACACAGACATCTATATCTAGAGAGCTTCATCCTGACACTAGTGAGAGTCAAATCTATTTGCAGTGTGTGTGTGTCTCCCAGCCTCCCGGGTTGCACTGACCAGCATCCTCAGATTGTCAGGACCGGGGTGGGGCTGGGAGAGGGCTAATCTGATACTGGATCTGGACCATGTGCACTCATTCAATTAATGCATCCAACTTTCATTGAACATCTACCGCAGCTCGGGTCTCTAAGACAGCACAGTTGCCAGGTGAACACGGCAGTGTCAGAAACGATCCCCTCATTGACCCTGTACACCATTCAACCAATTTCACCTTTCAGAAGGAGAAAGGTTTGACCCAAACAGTAACACTCCCTTTCCCGAGAAAATGTTCATTCATCGCCAGGGCAAGCATCTTCCCTGACCCTCGTCTCCTGGCTCTTAACCACAGGACATCGCCTCCCAACAGCCCCTCACTCTGCTCCTAGAGACAGAGTCAGCACAAATGTGCTAACTGATCTCTTGGCACGAAGGGGAGACTTGAATTAAGTGGTTCAAAGGCATTTTCCCTGCCTTACAATTTGGCCGTCTTTCCCTTTATGCAGTAAAATCTCCAATAGTTTGGAATTTATGATCCTTTAGACAGGGACTGGGCTGAAGTCTGCTTCTGGACTATCCTGCATGGAAAGGATTTTCGAAGAAAATTAATAGCTTGCCCAAAGAATGGTAAAGGGAACGCAGAGTCTACTTAAGGGGGCCACCTCTCTAGCCCTTTACAGACACTCCTGTATCTACAAACAACTGAGATGCTAATTACAAATGATAGTTACGTGTTCATTAAGTCCTCAACTACTCTTTGTTGATCTGAATATTACAGTTTGAGTTGGCCTCCGACACTAGGTTTCCCACTTTGAGCCTAAACTTCCCAGGTGAAAACTTTTCTGGACTAAGCAATTAAAAAAGAGAATGACTTAATGCCAGGAAAACGACTACACTTCTTTGGCAGGAACAAAAGAGGGGGTCTCGTACACTCCAAGTATCTTATTGATTCATGCTGGCTCTCTTCCAGCTGGTACAGGGTGAGGTTTGCCTGGGATACTTCCCATTAGAGCTTCCATCCTGGAATAACCACCCACAGGCAACCCTTTTCACTCTTGATATGAACTACAAATTATATTGTCACTCTAGAGTTGATGGGCTAGGGATTAAAACTATGGTTTTCAAGGAATTTGAGCCTTGGCTAGACTGGCAGTGCTTGGTCATCCCTACACAAAACAGAATAATCTTCCATAGGGATGTCGTACCAATCCATTCTGAATCCAGACAATTCTTCACCAGCCCTCCACCCCCTAACTGAAAGCATCAGATCACAAAGCGGCTAACCTCCCCTCAGGGAAGGAAATATAGGACCTTAGGGAGGAAAATATGGGACTGCTCTCATCCCACCCACCCCACCTCCTGTCGCCTGTCAGGAGCTGAAATCTCACAATTTTTATGGTCAGCATTATCAGGGTGAGAAATGGGTAGGCAGGAAAAACACAATACTGGAAGGAACTGTAGATTTCCTTTGGCCATTATAGCTCTGAGCTGTTTGTTTTAGAGGCAGTGCGTATTAAACAATCACTCTGTCCCTCGCACCGTGGGAAGTGCTTTACCTGACTCAGTCCTCCTAACTCACTGCCTGAGACAGCTACGATTATTGTTTCTATTTTCAAGCTGACAAAACAGGCTCAGCAAGGTAGAGCCACTTGCCTAAGGCACTCCGCTAAACGGCAGAAGCAGGTACTGGGGTTCGGCCGAAGCTCAGCTCTGAGCCCTTAAGCACCGCCTCCCACACTGCTACACCGTTCGGACATTTGAGTCAGACATCTGCTCGCAACTTGATACATTATAAAGATATTGCCTCATCAAGTATGCCTCACAGAGGCGGAGAGGGAGGGACCAGGGGATGCTTTGCTTGGAGTAAGGTTGTATGATGTATGCATATTGCTATGAAATCAACGAATTGAATGTAAGCTTCTATCCTGGTACTAAATTATCTTCAGAAACAGACTTAAACTATCCTGGGGAAGTTCACTCAGTGGGTAGTAGCCCTCATCCATAAACAAGTATTAAGTGTGCAACCAACAGGACTGGCTGGTGGTTCCTCCTCCCCCTCCCCCATCTCCCTGTAGACAGCTACTTGGGCAGATCCGCTGACTGTGAGCTGGGCCTCATTCATGGAACTAGACAACATTTCTGATGAGACCAAGTCCCCAGACTGCCTGTAGAGGAAGCTGCTGATGCTAAGCTCATGCCTCTGTCCCTTTCCTTCCTCAGAACTCCGCTTTAGAAACATGGTACTTTCACCCTTAAGTAAGCATAGAACCTTAAAAAGGAGGTAGAAATTGACCATCGCTGGATGTGGCTGGCGTGGGTGCAAATGTGGATGTTTCAGGCTTTACAGCCAGTCTGTTAAAAGACAACTCCAACCCAGCCCCTCCTGAAGACTTAAACACAAAGTTGAATCTATCCTACAGAGAGGCCACGCCTGTTACAGAAGTATTAAAGAGGATCCTTTCAGCACGACATAAATTAGGGACTAAATGCTCAGACTTTCACCTCGGGAGTGGTTTTCAGGGGGAAGGAGACTCAGGACGTTAAAAGACACCAGGAGTGAAATGATGCCTGGGTGGGGAGGGTTGGCTATTATGAGTCTCATATGGATTAAATCAGGATTTGCACAAAGCTGCAGAAGCATGCGGGGTGGGAGACCCTGTGAGCAATTCATATGACTGAGAGTATGACCAGGAAAAAAGGCATGACAGTAACAGACTGACAGGCAAAAGGTGAAGTTACCAAGCAAGGTGGCCATCAGGTATGCCTATCTGAATTAAAATACCACCAGGAATCTGCTCTCCTCTCCCTGCACCCCTGAAATACATGGAATGCTCGGGACCAACTGCCGCACTTCTGGTTTCCAATGAAATTTCCTCTAGTCCCTTCTACGAGGGCATATTCTTTGGCCAACGCAGCACCTGATTTGCCAACAGGAGGTGCCCTCCGAAGGTGGAATGGATGGCAGAAACCCAGGAAGATAAAACCACTGATGTCAAAGCTCTCTACAAAAAACCTCCTTCCAAGCAGAGCAACACCAGCTTTTGGTGGCATTTGGTGTTACTGTTCCCCTTCTCCAGCCTGTGTCAGAGGATGTCCCCTCATCCCAGCCACAAATACTGGCTGCTGCTGCTGCCACTTGCCACCTGCTACATCCTGCTGGCCCGTCATGTTTCTAGTTCACCCATTCCCAACGTGGGGTACCCGTTTCTCTTAAAGACCTGTATGAGCCAGGTCTCTATCAGACTATGAAAAGTTCTCCAGTCTGAGTTTGATTCTTAAAATATAACTCCCCCATTGGTCCTCCACCCCACACCCACTGGAAAGTTCAGATGCAGCTGTGCCACAACAGGCATTCTGTCCGAAGCACTTTCCCAGACATGTTTTCAATCTACTCCCTAATGCAGCCTGCCAGGATTAATAAATCCTCCAAGTGGTCTCCCCTGGTCCACTTCTTTCTTTTTCTCCCACCCAACCACTCATCCAACACCAGCAAAAGAAGAGTTTTCATTCAGCCTTGATTTTCCCTGACGGAGGGCACAGGCTTCTTCCTTTCGTTCTCGAACTCCTCTAAATTGAATGATTTATGAAAACAATTGGGTCTTCTCTGTATTGGAATGCTTCTGTTCCCCCCAACCTCCTCTCAGTTTCACCCCACATCTTCTTCTCCCTCTTTCTGCCTTTCTTTCATTTCTTCCCTCGTCCCCCCTCCATCACACTATTTCTATACCACCACCCAAGGATCGGTTCTTATGCCTGAGTTCAAAGCAATCAGATTCTTTTTGAAAAACCAAATAAAACTCTTCTGAGACCATCTTCACGATCTTGGAAGGCTCCTCCCTGACTCTTGAGCTCAGACTCCTGGTTCTGCGTGCTGGAGACCAGATAATTCAGCAGCAGCCACCGCCAGGAAGGTGTGGAGGAGGGTGCTGTTTAGGGTGTATTTGAGGGAACAGCATATGGGCTTTTGTCAAAACAGTCAGAGCTCACTAGTTTCTGAGCTGAGCACGGAAATGTGCCGCTGTCTCTGAACAAGGCTTGAGCTAGTTCAATCCTCATCTCTTCCTGTACAACACCGCTAACTGCCGCAAATCCACCATTCCTTCACCCCCTGTCCTCGGAGCCCTGGGATATCAAGAAAAGTTTCTCAGTCATCTCCCACCTCCACCGCCCACCCAAAGGCAGCAAAACCTTTCAAACATTAGCTGCCAGGTCAGCCGGTTGAGCGTTGCTCCCCTTAAAGACTCTCCGTCCCTTCCCACCAGCTGCCACCTCACACAAGCAATTCGTTCTCCCATGTTCCAGTGGGAGATACAGAGTAGTGACGGGAAAAGACAGGGGCTCTGGCCCAGCTGCCTGCCTCCACCCCGCAGGGCTCTGGGGCACAGGCCAGAAAGGGGGACCATCAGGGTCTCCCAAGCAGGAGGTCATTACCTTGGCAGCGGCTTGCGGGCCGTGATACTGGCGACAATGATGCTCTCGGGACGCGGGGTGGCCACGGCTTTAAAGGTTCCTCGCCAGAACTTCTCAAAAAGCTGTTTCTCTCCTTGTTGAACGCTCGCCATGGCCAACCAAAAGGGCCCGGGGCTCCCGGGCGCTGTCCGAAGTGCTGAAACGAGGCTTCCGAACGGGGGCACACCCGGCCCCGCTCTCTGTCCGTGTGAGACCGAGAAGGGTGGGGTGGGAGAGACAGGGGTTCAGGGCGGGGGATGGGCGCCTCAGCCCGGGCCGGCAGGGGAGGAAGAAGGCTTGTGCGCCGGTTCTCTCCGTCTTCTGGGTCGGCTCTGGGCTGCGCTCTGAGCTTGCAGAGCCTCCGCGCCCCAGGAAGGGAACGTTGGGCTGGCTTTCTCGGCAGCGCCGGAGAGAAGAGGCGACGGGGTCGTCCGTGTGTGCGTGCGCGTGTGAGCCCCGGAGCGCCCGGGTTTTGTCTCTCTCACAATGTGACGTTGGAAAAGGAGGCTGGTCGCGCGAGCCGCACTTTCCTCCCCCCTCTCCGCCTCTCCTCCGCCCCACCAACTCCCTCCGCCTCCTCAGCCTCCAGCCGCCATCTGCATAACAAAAGCCCGCAGGTCGAGGGAGGAGAAAGGGCGGGGCGCGCGCCCGTCACCGGGGCCCCGCGGCTACGGAGTTGCAGCGCTGACCCCTGAGAAAAGCACTCGCGGCACCCCGAACTGAACCGGGCGTGAGATCCTGCTTCCCAGCCCCCTCGCCTCCCCCTCCGCCGCGGGCCTTCCCCCTACCCTCTCCTGCGTGCTCTCTGGGCCCGCCGCCTCCCTTCCCAACCCCTTCTCGAGCCTTGAAGAAGATCTTCTATCAAGGGAGAAAAAAAACTTAATCTATCCGCCCCCGCCAACCTGCCCCGCCCCTCCGCCACCGCCTCACTTCTGGGAGGGGCTGTCTACAGCAGCAAGGGGACGGGGGACGTCTTCGGAATTCCTCTTTGCGCCTGGGTGCTGCGAGATCCCCACCACCCAGAAAGTGCCGTTTGAAGGACCATCCGTCAACAATTCGGCCTCTCGCCATCTGCCGAGCCGGCCCCGCCCGCAGAGGGGTGCAGCGTTGCATCTGTGCACGCGGCTCTAAGGGCTATCTCTTTTGTGCCTCACTGCCAGCCAGCCCAACGTCCTGCTGCCAAACCCATCCAAAGGAAAGAGTGCCCACACCCCACCCCACCCCATCCACTCCTGCGGAACTCTGCTGCAGCCGCTTTTCCTTAAGACAGCTTGTCTCGGGAGAGGTGTCCGTTTTGGAAGGGAAAGCTTTCGGGGGTGGGTTTTGAGAGGGACATCGGAAGATTATAGGGGGATACTCTTCTGTCTGTCTCCCCATCTGCTACCCCTTCCCAGTCCAGCCCTAATCCCAGAAAGTGGAAGTTCAGAATCACAATAAAACCTAGACGCAGAGGGTCTGGGCAGAATTTCTCTCCTTCACGCCCAGGGTTTTCATTAAGGAAAAGAGACACGGGACCCCTCAGCCCATCTCTCCCTTGGAGTCCTTTAATCTCAGCAGAGTTGCTACTCCCACTCCCCAGACTTCGCATTCCTGGAAGGAGGCTTCGCCAAGTCTTAAAGGCCTCCCAGCACCTGGCACTGGGTCTTGGCCCCAGTGGGAATAAACTTCTTGCTGATGGTGATAGCGATGGGGACCAAAGGGACCAGGGCACCAATGTGAACTTCCGAAACTCGCTGAAAGGCAACAGGAGGGGAAGAGGAGAGAAAGGGGGGGGGAGGAAGGCAGAGAGGACTCCGGAGTCACCGAGCATCCTTCCAGAAGTGTATCTACATTTGGATTTTTGGGTATTTGGATATTTGCGTGTCTGCTTGTGTGAGCGCCTGAGAGCACTGCTCGCTCTGCAGTGACCCCTTCTGGTCAACAGCTAGAGATGCATTTGCTGGCTTCTTGATGTGGGTTGCCCTGCCAGCAGGTGGAGGTAAGGGCTGGGGAGCTTGGAGGTGAAGGAAAGTGGAGGCTAGGCCCAGATGTGTTCCCTTCTCTCCCTCCTGCCCCAAATTCCCCACTCTCCCATCACTCTCGGGCACTATTTCCCACCCCGAAGTTGCTGTCATTTGAAATGCCATTGAGAACTGACTCTTTAAGTAGCCCGGGATATTTGACACCATCTTTACTCATGACATTGTGGTCTGAATTGAGTCACACGCTGGGGAGAGGTAGATGGGATCCTGCCCCCACCAGATCAATCAACATTTTCCCAGCATGTTCCTGTTCTAAGTTCTTAGAATGTTGATAAAGTTTCCATTTGCACAATATTGTCTCTTTTGAACCTGAATAGCAGCCAGGTAAGGTGGGAGGGGAAGCTGTTGATATTGCATTTTAAAGGTGAGGAAGTTGAGGTGTAGGATGGTCAAGTGACTTGCCCAAGGTGATTCTATAAGAGCAAAGGAGGTCTGTACAAAATACAGTTTCTGGTTTTTCGTGGTGGATAGGGGATCTTGGGATACCAGGCACCCCAGGGTGGCACACTGTGAAAACTGTCAGATACCAAAGGAGGCACATACTGAGAAGCACACAGTGTTTAGACTTCTAAGTTGGGAGTCTTGGGTGATAAATTCAGGGCCTCGAAGCCAGACTGCCTGCCTGTGTTCAAATCTCAGCTCGGCTATTTCCTAATTGTGTGATCTTGGAGGAGTGACTTCACTTGTCTATGCCTCAGTCTCCTCATCAGTCACAGGAAATTCTATGAAAATCAAATACCATGTGTGTAAATGCACTTCAGGTCTGGCTTCTCCAATGCGACTCAAACTCCAGTTCCTCCAGCACTTTATCAATGCGTAACCACCTTGTCCTCATTCCCATAGGATATTGCTCTCTGTTTTACCAGGTGCAATCAGTCACCACGCTGAGATCTTTCAGTATGCTGGTTAATGAATACAAGCATGTGGCACAATCACTGCCTATCCTCTGTGCTACGCCGGTGTCAGCACTCTTTCTGAGACAAGACCTCAGAATCCTTCTCAACACATTCTTTAGATAGCCACCACTAAGTGGTTGGAGTTGGCATTCCAATTAAAATCAATTTGCTGGCCAAGTCTAGAGAGTACTTCTTTACCTGAACAGCATTGTTCTTTCATTAGAAAAAGGGAGACCAGGGAGAAGGGATTCCAGGATTTGCAAACCCAGGTACTCTAGAGCAGGAGCTAAAGAGATTCTTATACATCCTTCTCTCTGATGATGCAAAAAGGCAGCACCACCAGCTCAGAGAAATAGCTGCCCCTCCTCCTGAGGCAGTTCAAATCCCACCTCACATGACTGTGTTGAGGTAAACCCCTTACTCTCTCTGTCCATAAATTCTCTGAGTATAATACGGCTGATCATTATCCACCATCATCAAGGGACACCAGGGTACTTGACAGTCTGTACCCATTTCCAAAAGTCCAGTGAACAGTAAATGATTCAAATAATTACTGAGATAATGGGAAATATGATAATGAGACCAATTCATCTATCTTTGTGCCCTTAAACAGGATCATGCTAAACTATTCAAATTACAAGATGCTGTATTTTTTCGTACAGACTTTTAAGGAGAAAAAATGATTCTATTACTCAGGGCTTACTAATCCTCACTTCTTGAAAGTTCTACTTTATGTTTAATCTTAATCTCACCTTCTCTGTTTAATATCCATTCCTCTTCTAGAATATTGATATAAACTGCTCCAAATGCCCCTGGACCAACATGGATAAACCAGGAGTCCTCCTTCCCTGGTTGCGTAGTTCCCAAGAGTCTATAAGACAAATACATTCATTGCTGTCTCAGATAATAATAACTGCACTTATCGAGTAAGTGTTACTATGTTCTATGTTCTAGTCACCATTTGTGTTAAACCTTTGATAAACGTTATCTCATTTAGGGCAGAGACCTAAATAGACATTTCTCCAAAGAAGACATCCAGATGGCCAACAGGCGCGTGAAAAGATGCTCAATGTCGCTAATTATTAGAGAAATGCAAATCAGAACTACAATGAGGTGTCACCTCACACCAATCAGAATGGCCATCATTAAAAAGTCTACAAATAATAAATTCTGGAGAGAGTGTGGAGAAAAGGGAATCCTCCTACACTGTTGGGGGGAATGTAAATTGGTGCAGCCACTATGGAAAACATTACGGAGGTTCCTCAAAAAATTAAAAACAGAGTTGCCATATGATCCAGCAATCCCACTCCTGGGCATATATACAGAGAAAACTCTACTTTGAAAAGACACATGCACCCCAATGTTCATAGCAGCACTATTTACAACAGCCAAGACATGGAAACAACCTCAATGTCCATCAACAGATAAATGGATAAAGAAGATGTGGTATATATATAAAATGGAATACTACTCAGCCATAAAAAATAATGAAATAATGCCATTTGCAGCAACATGGATGGACCTAGAGATGATCATACTAAGTGAAGTCAGAAAGAGAAAGACAAATGCCGTATATCATCACTCATATGTGGAATCTAAAATATGATACAAATGAACTTATTTACAAAACAGAAACAGACTCACAGACATAGAGAACAAACTTATGGTTACCAAAGGGGAAAGGGGGAGAGGGATAAATTAGGAGTTTGAGATCAGCAGATACAAACTACTATAAATAAAATAGATAAACAACAAGGTCCTACTGTACAGCACAGGGAACCATATTCAATATCCTGTAATAAACCATAATGGAAGAGAATGAAAAAGACCATATATATATATTATATTGGGTTGGCCAAAAAAGTTCATTTGGCATTTTCCATAACATCTTAATTACATCATAAATATAATTAATATATTTATATATATGTAATCTATTATATATATATAACTGAATTATTGTATATATATATATATATATAATTGAATCACTTTGCTATACACCAGAAACTAACACAATATCGTAAATCAACTGTATACTTCAATTTTAAAAAAAGCATTATCTCATTTAATCCTTCTCAACAACTCTATGGGAAAGGAACTATCATTGTCTGAATTTTGCAGATTTGGAAACTGAGTTTCAGAGTGGTAAGAGGATTCAGTGTGTGCAAAGACCACATATTGAAAGAGTTGGGTACACACAAAAAAGAGGCTGAAGACCAGAGAACATAGTTAGTGATGGAAGAATGGAGGAGAAATGGAACAGTTAGTGATGGAGGAATATGCTCCATGCAATGAAATGAGAGCACTGTCATTATTCTGCCCAATTTTAAAAGCCAATGACACTATATCATTATTTATCAAAGTAAGGTTCCTTGGAACCCTGGTGGCACACCCCCCCTCCCCCGCCACAGAAGGTTTTAGGTGGTAACCAGGCAGATGGAGTATTAAATAACCTCAGAGTACACGGTCATGTATGATGAGAAAGTATTCCTTTTATGACTTGCCTTCCTAGCTATTAGGTTACCTCCAAAAGTAAATCTCCATATTTTGATTTTTCTGAAAATGTCTTGAACACATCTCTTAGGACTTACTTTTCAACAATGAGAAAGTGACTTCAGATTCAGAGGCATGGACAACTAGTATTTAGTAATGCTGCTTTGCCTTCATTGTATTTATTTTTATAGTTAGCTTCTATTATTGGCATGTGACACTAATTTTTCCTTTCTAAAATGTCCTCTTTAAGGAAATTTGTTAGGTAAAGAGGTGATTCACGTTTGAACAACTTCTTACTATAGACAATTTCAAACATATTCAAAAGTAAAGATTAGCATAAAGTACCCATTTCTCCTGTGTACCCATTTCTAAGTTCAACAATTATCAACACATAGTTGATGCTTTTGGTCTTACTCTGACCCACTTGCCACACTCCTAAATGATTCTGAAGCAAATCCAAGACATTGTATTATTCCAGTTGTAAATACTGCAGGATGTATCTCTAAATTGCTTTGTTTTTTTTTAGTATAATGGTGATATCGTTATCACACTAGACAAAATTAACAATAATTCCTTAGTATCATCAAATATCCAGTCAATGTCCACTTTTCCCCAACTGTCTTAAGTGTTTGTTTTTTGTTTATTTGTTTGTTTGAATTGGGATACCAATAAGGCTCATTCATTGTGGCTGACTGATGCTTCTCCTTCAGTATCCTCTTCTCTATAAGTTCCCCCCACCACGCACACACATATACATACATGCATTCCATTTCTCTTTCTTCTCTATTTTTGATAAGAAACTTGCTTGTTTAGTGGAATTTCCCATAATCTGTATTTTCCTGATTACATTGATAGCATTTCTCTGTGCCCTCTATTTCCTGTTAAGTGATGGCTAGACCTAGAAGTTTAATCAGATTTAAGCTCAAAAGAAATTCCACCAGAAGGTTAATAATGTATGATTTTTTTCTTTTCTTGTGACGCTAGCTGAGACTGAAGATCTTTGCCTAATTTATTAGGGGTTGCAAAAATTGTGCTGTTCTAATCCATCATTTATTTTTATGTATTAGCTGGAATACTCCTATACAGAAAGATTCCCTCATCAACTATTTGGGAAACTTGAGGCACCATTAGTATAGAAAAGGCAGAATAAATACTTGATCCTTTCCCTTTATTTACTAGTTTAAATAACAATGAGTTGGTGTACTAATATTCTTTGAAAGTACTACTGAATATTTTTATACTTACGATGAATTCATAGATTTAAATATATTTGATGTGCTTTGTTATTTTTTAAATAAAATTTATTATTATTTTTTATTTTTATTACTTTTTTGGCTGAGTTGGATCTTCGTTGTGGTGCACGGGCTTCTCATTGTGGTGCTTCTCTTGTTGCAGAGCTTGGGCTCTAAGAGCAAGGGCTTCAGTAGTTGTGGCTCGCGGGCTCAGTAGTCGTGGCGCCCGGGGCTTAGTTGCTCCGCAGCATGTGGGATCTTCCAGGACCAAGGCTCAAACCCGTGTTCCCTGCATTGGCAGGCAGATTCTTAACCACTGCGCCACCAGGGAAGCCCTTAATTGCTACTATTATCCTTACTAATGCTAAAACTGTTTCACCTCTAGCCAGGAGAGTCTATTCAATTGGTTCCTGAGTCCTGTGAAATGACCCTAGAAGCCTCTGATGACTTTCTTGCTTTCTGCTATGTCCAGATATTCCAAGCTCAACTTACAAATTCCCTGACTGCCCCAGACCTGGAATCAGCCATTTCTCCAAACAGCACTGGTTCCTTTTAATGAGTGCCAAGGTTGCTCATCCCTACTAGATTAGTCAGTCATTGTTTCTAGGACTTTTTAATATACAGACCTAGGAAATTTTATTTTAAGACAAAAAAATATATCATGATTTTCTACTGGTATCTCTGGCTCAAATAAGCGCTGCAGGTTTTTCTCATAAACCATAAATCTCACATTTGTATTTCCTTTCTGACATGCCAAAAATCCAAGTTTAGTGACACCAACATAATTACTCATTTTCTCTGTCCCACAATACACACGTTTTAGAACAAGCATACTTATACGACCACCTATAATGTGATTACTGAAATCAGTTTCAGATTTTGTTTTAACCTCTCACTTGGGTGTATATTCAGATTACTGTTTTATTTTGTTTTGTTTTGTTTTTTTTTGGTACGCGGGCCTCTCACTGTTGTGGCCTCTCCCGTTGTGGAGCACAGGCTCTGGACGCGCAGGCTCAGCGGCCATGGCTCACGGGCCCAGCCGCTCCGCGGCATGTGGGATCTTCCCGGACCGGGGCACGAACCCGTGTCCCCTGCATCGGCAGGTGGACTCTCAACCACTGCACCACCAGGGAAGCCCCAAATTACTGTTTTAAAGTCAAGTGGAATAAAATCACATTGAGGTGTATTTATTTACCTTTAAGCTTGATTTTTAGGGATTGTTTTTAATATAACTTTATTTTTTAATTATGTAAAATATTTACAGTGTTCTAAAGTCAAAACTTCCACAAAGTATATTCGGAGAAGTCTAGACACCCTGTCCTGTCCACCCTCTTTACTCTATCTCCATAGATAATTTAATTTTTTTTATGGTTTATCTTTCCACTTAAAAACTATTCCTCATCCAAAATTATTCCATTTTTCTTAAAGTGTCAAGACTAAGTAAGAGCACAGGTGAGACACAGATGCTACAGAAATCCTAAAGTAGTATTCAAACTGCTAATGTTCAGGACATATTGTATCATCTCTCTGTGTGGAATAGCCTGACCCGCCTTTTCCAGGCCTGGAAAGGGGCATTGCCAGCATTTGACTCAAAGGCCTTTTTGCCCAGAGGTGTGTAGCAGAGCTCCTTTACTTATAAGCAAAAAGTATCTGGCATATGCACATGTGGGCATCTCATCAACTGCACTATGCTGGTGTAATATTTAAATGTGGACACACACACATCTGTGTTCTTCTCAACAGCAAGGTGGGAAAAGAACTTGCCTAAGAGAATCCAATTTTGCATCTAAAAGCATCCCTCCACCTGTCATGATGGCTCACCTTATTTAGTGTATGTGTGTGTATGTACTGTATATTGCCTCTAGTGCCTTCTGTTTTTAAAGATAGGACGCAACTTCTGAATGTATCTCGCTTTGTCTTGTCTGTTACTTCTTTTCTCCTGAAAGAAGCACAGAAGCCTCTCCTGGAATGCTTTGAAGCAGAAGACAAAGGCAACTGACCTTTGGTTTGGAAAAAAGAAAGGACAGAAAGAGAAAACCGAGGCTGTTCCCATGCCCCTGCATGCCGTGGATCTCTAGGCAGAGCTGAAGCCAGGCACCTTCTGCAGCCAGGGCCTTTGGGGACAGTTCTGCGGCAGCAGGACCCTCCCTATTGCCTTGCCCCTGGATTGGATGTTGCAGAAATAATTACCAAACAAACCAATAGTCCGTGTTGTGACGTGACCACAGTTGTTAACGCACCGTCTCCCTCCTGGAAACTTAGTTTGCCTTACAGGCAGGCCAGATTCTAAGCAAGCTCCTGCCAACCCAAAGCCCAGAATACCTTCCAATGCATTTAAGCTTTCCTCTCTGTGCAAGAACTTTACGAACATTTTCACCTTTTACTCCCTGCGGTAGCCCTTTGAAGCAGGCTCTGTAGGAAGCGAAGGGATTGGCTGAGATTATACAGCCAGAACGTCTAGGGGGCATTTCTCTTTTACTTTGTTTGGGGGGCATGATTAAAATAAATAAATTAATCAAAATAAATTTTGTTTTTAGAAAAGTGATAAATGCTATTTTAAAAAAATCCCTCTCAACTAGACTTTATAGAGGATACCCTGGGTCTATGATTCAGTAATTTGAGCAACAAGCTTGACTCTCGGCCCCCTCTCCTTCAAGGGGTCTTCAGACGAGGCTGGGCAATGTACAGAAGGCTGGAAGGGCCAGGATTCCTGTCCTCATTAAACTTGGGCAACTCATTCCTAACTCTGGCCTCAGTTTTCCCACCGGAAATTATACGGTTGGGTTCTCAGAGGTCTCCAACTGGCACTCCACAGGATGAATTTCTGACCTACAGATGTGTTCTGTTTGAAGGCCACAAGGTATTCAAAAATAGAGAATTTCCATGACTACAGGTCGAAGGCAAATGCTCTCCTTTTCGCCACAGACCCCACCATTCTTAATTGCATCTCACCCAGCCTTCCTCGGGCATAAACATTTCCGCCCTCAACCCAGTAGCAACTCCTGGACTTGGGCATCTCTAAGGGCCTTCCCGGGGGTGACATTTTACAGTTTCTTCACGATTTTGTTTGCTTGGAATAGTCATAAGAGTCATTTTAATAACAGCAGAAACCTAGCATTTGTTGAGGGATTACTGTCTGCCTTTGCATTGGATTAAGCATGAATCATCTTGCTCCCCTCTCATAATAAGCCAAGGACAAGGCTATTATTGTGGTCCACCCTTTGCATATGTGGAAGCTGAGGCTCAAAGAGATGAAGCGCTTTGCCCAAGGTCACACAGCTGGTGATAAGTGGAAGAGCTGGGATTTAGGTCTAGGCCTTTCTGAGCCCAGGAGCGATATTCAAAATACTTAACAACTAGGACAGCATGGAGCCGACTAACCAGATGGATGCTAGGCCTAGGGTAGCCTGGGTTCCAGGGAAATGGATGGAGTGACCAGGATGGTGCAGACAGTGGGCCCTGGAGGGGGGTGAGAGGAGCACGTATTTACTGAGATGAATGGAAGTGCTTCAATAGTAAACATCCAGTGTGGCTGGAACTGCTCTCTGGCTTCATGGCTGGGCTGCTCTTTACCACCACTAAGCCCGTCGCACGATGAGCCAGAGGCACCTGAAGTATCTTTAGCACATGTGTTCCAGAAACACACAGAAAATGATGCTGAACAGAAGGCAGCGGGGCCAGGCGATTCTGGGGGACAGGTCTCCCGAGAGATGGAGAAATGGGGAAACAGAAATACAGACAGGCTCCCTGCTTTCAGAAACTTAGAAATAAAAAAGGGCGGTGGAGCTGACCTGGAAAGACAGTTCTGTGGGTTTCTACATGAGTTGAAGGAGGCTAGGATTAATATTAAGTGGACCACTTAATATGGCTCTGGCCCCAAACCACAGAGAGTGTAACTGACTCTTAAAGAAGTAATTCAAGTTATGTGCCCTTTCTAATTATTATAACGCATTTACAAAATTTATTGGGCACAGACTGAGTGCCAGGGATTATACCAAGTGCTGAGGTTTCAACAAGAAGTAGGAAGCTGGCTCTGCCTTCAATAAGCCCAGAGTCCAGGGTGAGGGGGGTGTAGGCAAGCAGCCTGGCAACGCCTCTGGGCTGTGATCCGCGATATCACCCTCAACTCAGAGGGCCGAGGATGCACACTGAAGGGGCACTCGTCTCTGTGTGGAGGTGGTCAGGGAAAAACCAGACCCTAAGCGTAGGTTATCCAGGCCAAGGAGGCAGCGAGAGGGAGAGGCCACTCCGGGGAGAGAGCCCACAGGTACACAGACCCAGAGCTCAGAGTCCAGCAGCTATTCTCACAGTGGAGTGCAGACCAGCAGTAGCGGCATCCCCTGGGATCCTGATGGAAATGCAAATTCCCAGGCCCCACCCTAGGCTTATTGAGTTGCACACTCTAGGAGGTAGAACCCAGCAATCTGTTTTGACGAGTCCTCCAGGTGAGGAACGCAGAGAATAGGATTTCCTCAAGGTTGAGGGTCGGAAGTATGGCTGGAGAGGAGGGTGGGGCCGGGTCACAAAAAGCCTGTGTGATCAAGGTTTTATCTTTAGGGTCATGAGGCACTTTCGAGGATTTTAGAAAGAGCAGTGACATGGCCCTTGCTTTTTTAACCCACATAAATGCTCCTCAAAACTGCTCAGCTGGTTCCTACCTCTAAGCCTTTGCATTTGCTGATCCACTTGCCTGCAACCTTCTGCCCGCAGACTTTAAAAATACGAATGCCTTCTCATTATTCAGATCTCAGTTCAAATACTAATTCCTCTAATCACCCAATAATAAATGGTCCTTCCGTTCTCCCCCGCGCCACCCCCCCTTCAGCTCTTATCTCCACCCACAATCATCTTGTTAATTACGTGTTTATTTGGCTATTGTGAATAATGCTACATTAACATTGGTTTATGTGTGTCTGCTTGAATCTCTGCTTGAAGGTATTTTGGGCATGTGCCTAAGAATGGAAATGCTGGATCATGTGGTAATTCTATGTTTCATTTTTCTAGGAACCTACCCCTCATTTTACATGTCAAGGAACTGAAGGCTGGAGTGGGTACAGGATATGCCTAAATTCATAAAGCACTGAGTAGGTGGTACAGTTGTAAACAGACTCCTGGACTCTTTATCAATCCCAGATAGTGGAGAGCAATAAAGGGAGAGGAGAAACCAGAGGGTCACGATCAAGGAGACTGGCAGGGGTTGGGTATCCGCTGGGCAGAAGGGTCCACTCTTTGGCAGTCAATTTTTCTAATACTGGGCCGACGGCACAGTCAAGTCTCTATGATAGTAAAGCCTAAGAGGCTGGGTAAGCAGGATACAGTGGAAGAAGGAAGACCAGGAAAAGACAGAAATTACATTAAAACGGTTTTGCCCAAGTGCTTGGGAGCAGGGACCTACCTCTTGGGAGAAGGCAGGAAGCAAAGAGAATGGATGGGAGCATCTTGGCTTCAGAGCTCTGGGCTAATGCTGTAAAAGGCCTGCTCCTAAATAAATTACAAGTAAAACTGGAGGAACAAAACTCCTACCTGGGAGACAAACTCCAGCGCTAGTACAGCAAGAAATAGAAAGCTTAGAAAGCTTCGTAAGAGTGTGGGCTGGGAATGGAGCCTGCAGACCTGGATATAAATCCCCAGCTCTTCCACTTACCAACTTTGTGACTTTTGGTATGAGACAAGCCCTCTCCGAGGCCCTGTGAAATGGGACAGCGACAGTACCTACTTCCTAGTGAATTGATGCAGTGATGGCGATGCACCTGCTGATGCTGAGGAGTCATCTGCTCCCAGTGATTCTGGACCCTGGTCGCACACTAGGATCACCTGGACACACCTTGAAATTACTGATGCCTGGGCCGCACTCCCAAAGATCCTGGTTCAATTGGTCTGAGGTTGTGCCTAGTAATTTTTTTTAAGCTCCCGGGTGATTCTAATGTGCAACCGAAGTTGAAAAACAGTGTGTTCCAGTACTTTTCAAGAATCGCTTTGGGATCTCGTTAAAATTTAGATTCTGATTCAGTAGGTCGAAGGTAGGGCCAGAGATTCTGCATTTCTAACCAGCTCCCAGGTGATGCCTGGAGATACTAGTCCCCAGACCTCACGCTGAGTAGCCAAGTTTTAAAAAGCCTACTCTGGGCCTGGTATGACCCAAATGAAGTGCTTGCTGAATGTCGGCTCAGAAGTAGTAAGGATATTCAGTGGGTTGTGGAGTGAGGGGGCCTGATCCAGTGGTCAGAGTAAAATCGTAAACATCCTAGAAGCAGCACAGGGCCTGCCGCCTCAGTGCGGGCTTTATGTGAAGTGAGTAACTCTTTCGGGTAGTTTCTGCTGCTCGCAGGGACAGGCGCTGGAAGGCCTGAGTGTAATGATAATTGTGAACCAGAGTCCCGCGGCTGCAAGTCAGCTGGAGTCTGGGTTCATACATGCAGGTTTGAGTCACACGGGAATCAAAGCCACCAGTCTAGGAAGTGACCTTTTGGGGACAAGGCTGGGGCACTCCATTAATTTATTCAGGTAGTATTGACAGAACATCTCCTGGAACACAGCGGTACTGGGCACTGGGGTCTAATGAAAACCACAGCCCCTGCTTTCAAGGAGCTCACAATCCAGTAGCTGGGGCACAAACCATTAAACAGGCAAAATTCAGAATTCAGAGTGATCGGCGCTCTAACGGAGACAGCTTTTGAGAAGGGTCCTTGGCCCAGCCCAAGGGAGTTAGAGGAAGATTCTTAGAGGAAGCAACAGCTGAGCTGAGCCGTAAAACAGTAATAAGAGTTCCCCAGGAGAGGAGGTGGGAGCAGAGAGTGTCCCAGGCGGTGGCAAGAGCACAGGCTAAAGCAGGAGGTAGGAGAGAACAGAGCCTCTTCCCAGAAGTAGCTCAGTTCATTGGCGTCGGGGCTAGGGATACAGCCACAGAAGAAGCGGGAGCTGTAGAAAGGGCATGAATGTCACACTAAGGCATCTGTACTTCTTTTTGAAGCCAGAGGTCTATGGGATTAATGAAACCCTTGAAGTTCTCTGAAAAGTTTGTGCTTACATGTCTATATGCACTATCCTGGTATAAAACTACTGGGTCTCCATCAGAGTGTCCAAGGGATTACAGATCCCCAGCTAGGTAAGAATCCCTGGGAGCTGCAGATGGGATTTAAGCCTCCCATTGGGTAGAGCTCACTCTGTGCAGGAATGGAAATGTCACAAACACTGGGATGGAGGGCCCAGGGGTAGAAGAAGAAACTACTACCCTGTTCTTCCCTTCCCCCTTGAATCTTTGCACATCAGTTCTCTGCGCTGGGATGCTTTCTCTTCCCCGCTGCCACCCACACCTCACCTAGTTAAGTCTTATTCATCCTCCAGGTCTCGACTCAGAATCTTCCCCAGCCTTGGAGAAGACCGGCCCCCTCCCAGGATACACACCTGTAGCTCATTTGAAACAACTGCCACACACTGTGATTATATAATAAATAATGTAAGTCATCACTCAAAACTATCTACACCCCTCCTATCTACTAGAATAAGCGCTCTCTGTTGGAAGATATCATCCACTGTGTTCATAGCTATAACCTCAACACCATGAATGGGTCCTGGCACATAGTGGAGACTCAAGAAACATTACTGAGCGATGGCATGAGTATTTATTTGATTGAATGAATGAGTGCATTCACGGAGTTGACCACTACCACCTGAATTCTTTCCCCTCGCAGCCCTAGCCCTAACTCCCACCCAACTCTTCACTTTGTATTTTAAGCCCTTCTCCTTGCAGTCCAGTAGGTATGGTGGGAAAGAGCTGCAGGAGGGAATCAATTGGACCGGGCAGGTTTCTGAAGCCCCTGCCCCAGTGGTTTCATATGGATGTTTTTAATCACTTAGTGAGCAGATGCACTCTATGGGTGAGAATCCAAGGACCTTTCCAAGTTGGTTAAGCAAATTCCCTCACTGACCAGCAGCAGCATGGCATTCACGGCTGCTATTTGAAAATCCTGATATCTATTTTCTAATGAGCACGTTGCCTTATTTGGCTTATTCCTTTTAAGCTGCCTGGAAGGTGGGAAGACTTTCATTTGTTCTACGTCACCCCATGTGAAGAGAAGAAAAATACCCATATTACAATAGCAGTTTGGGGTCTAATATTATTAGAGTAAGGATGAGTAATTCTGAAGGCAAAGAGTGCAACTACGGTGAGTCAAGCCAGTCTTTTAATGGGTGTCACATTAGCAGCACCAGCCCCCGTGTTCTAACTCCTCCCCAAAACTTTCACCTGACCTCATCAAGTCTAAACCTCTGTGAGCCTCAGTTTTCTAATCTGTAAAGTGGGGAGAACAGCATTTTATCTGATAAGATTGTTGGGAGGATTATAGGAGATAATGTATGCAAAGTATCTGCTTCTATATTTCCTTCTCCCACACATTTAAGCAATTTTAAGATTAACATAACTATTGGACCCCAAATTCTAAGCAGCTCCTGCAACAGAGGTCAAAAATGTGAAATTTTGGGTCAGGGGGGTTGCAGAACAATGGTCAAACAAAAAAAAAAAGAAACTATGTAGAACAGCATTAGGTTTCATTAGCCCAAAAGGTTTGGTTATGTATCTTTAACTAACAGGGAGCTTTCTATGTCTTTTCCATGCTGTAAGCATTTTCCCTTCAAACTTTTTTTTTTAAAGCTGATGGAACAGGAAAGAAGAAGGGAAAGAAGCCACTCTTTCTTTCGTTTCTTCAAAGGCAACCCAAATTTGATCCCTTTAGTGAATGGCTCAAGATAAAATCTCCACTTCAGTCTGCTTTCTGTGATTAAGCAACCCACTTGTTTGTCAAATAGCAGGGAGAAGAGAAGAAAGGGAAACTCTTGTGGCTGCTAAGTGCTCTGAAATGTACTCCCTCCCAGCCCCCTCCAGTTAGTTGCGCGGACTGCCTGTTACAAAGGGATTCTCGAGATAGGGGGCAAAACTGAGGTTCAGCTGCACAGAATAGAAGAGAAAATGGGAATGAGGTCCCACAGGATTGTGGAATCCCCAAGTCAGGACGATCTAGGACTCTTAAGCCCCGCTCCCAACCCCCTGCCTTCCTTTTAGGGACATTGTAACGTTTGAAACCACCCTTCTGCTCCATGTAAGAACTAATAGACTGCTCTTTCTTTTTTAAGGGGTCGGAGGGGGCTAACCTAAATCCATCTTGCTTCGCTGAAATCTAATTTCGGCTCGACGTGATGAGAACTTGCGTTTCCACGGGAAGCAAGGACTTTTCGCTCAAAGCACTGCTAAGTCCTGTAAGTTCTGGTTGGGATGTAGATGTAAACGTGCTGGGTTGTTGAAAAGGTGGATGGACGTAGTCCATAAAAATACAGGACACCGATACAGGCCACCCAGTTAAATCTGAATTTCAGATGAATAATGAATGTTTTTTAAGTATGTCCCATGTAATGTTTGGGATATACTTATGCTAAAAAAAGTTTCATTGTTTATCTGAAAATCAAATTTAACTCGGCATCTTGTATTTTATTTGGCAAAACCTCAGCTATCGACAATCTAACCCCAGCCTACATTTCCTTCTCATTTCCTTGTGAGCAGAATTGGGAGTATGGATAAGAGTGGAGAGCCACTGAAGGCTTTCTGAGGAAATTTCCAGGGTGGTTAAACCCATGGGTTTTGATGTCAGGCAGGGCTAGATTCAAACCCCATGTCTGCCTCTTACTACGTGACCTCCAGCACGTGACCTTCCCTACTGAAACTCCTTTCTTTATGGTAAAATGAGAATTGTAATATCAGCCTTACAGAGTTGTTGTTAAGATTAAAATGGGGTGACATCAAAGCACCGAGCAACCTGTAGCTCCCAGATAAACGGCAGCCCTTACAAGCACACCCCTCTACCTTTCCATGGGCAGTTCCTTCCTTGAATTCCTCCTTACCTATGAAGATTTCTCCATCTTTCTCTTCAGCCCAGGTAGCTTTTTGTCTAAACTGCTAGAGCACAATGCCATGCGCTCTGAGGCACTGTATTGGAATCAGCATCAGTGCTCACAAAGTTCACAAAAACTGTTCACAGTTTTCCCAGTTGAGACTGGATTTTTTTGGCATCAGATACCAAGTTTCCTTCATTTCTAAAGGTCCAGCATTTAACACAAGGCTTAACACAGAGGAAGAGCTTGATATTTCCTAAATGAACATGTTATGAAACCACTAACACCTTAGCATAAATAGCCCCGACTGCGGTTTACAAATGGTAGCACAAGCGCAAAAGACTAAAGTCAGTACAGGAAAAGTTTCTCAAGAAGCTGAAATTGTCCCATTCAACGGATTGTCTTTATTTGAGACTATTCTTTCTTCTTCGTTTGGGGTTGAAAAAAAGTCACTTATAGAATAAGTTTTTAAAGGTATTTATCTGACAAAATAGAGAGTTAGCAACCTCCACATTGAGACAAATCTGTATCTCTATCTCTAGCCCAACAAGGAAGTTTCAACATTGAAAATGCACTAGTACCTGAAATTCGAAAGTCTGAGGACTGCCACTTTATGAAATAACAGAGTGAAAAGCAGAATTGGAGGGAATGTAACCCACGACTGGTAAGTTTTGATGAGAAGAAATGGAGAGGAAAGAACTACAGCATGAGACCCAACTACGGAGGTACATTTTACCTGAATAAAAAGACCAAAAGGAGTTTGGTGGAGCAAACTGGTGGATGAAAAAAGCAAACTAACTTCCGCTACTTCCTCACTTACTTAGGACATAAGCCCACCACCCCAGAGATCAGGACCTTCATTGACTCAAGTCTGAGGTCCCTCCCAATGGTCCCTCCCACAGCTGCTGAGGTCAACAACCTCCTTCAAAGGATAACAATAGAGTACAAGGAGGGATGTCGGATCCCAGTGACCTCCAGGGACCCTCCTGTCTTTGGAATCCACGTCAGGCCCCTCCCTCTGAATGAGAACAGCTGTACCAGTGCCCCATGCAGATTCTGGGAACTTGCCCTTGACTTGGCCTCAGAATTACATTTCTGTAAAGATAGTTCCTTAAACCTCTGTAGCTCTGTTGACCATGATTCCAGGCATTGTTTGGTCATTCCTCAGCCCTTCCTCCCTTTGTCCCTCCCGCTTTGTCCTGTCCTAATTGGACGCGTCTGTCACTTTCAGGTCTGCATTGCTCATCTGTCATGGTCCACAGCCAGGAAGAGACGAGGGAAAAGGCCAGATGAATGTTTTGCCAATAAGAGGAAGACGTGGATGTTTTAAAATTCTCCAACTGTCAAGGTAATCATGTCCCTCATCCCCAACTCAGAAATAATAATAATAACAATAGCAACTATTTAAGTACTTGTCGTGGGCTCACCATAGGACAGGCATTACACTAAGCACTTTACGGCATTATTTCATTTAATCTTCACAACAAACCCACGGGGGAGGCGTTACCATGCTGCAGATGAAGAAACTGAGGCTCATGAACTTAAATCATTTGCCCCAGGGGCTTCTCACAGCTGTAAGCAGTGGAGCTGGGGACTGGAAAGCCAGTGTTCCTGATTCCAAACTTCTGTGCTTAACCTCACTTAATAGAGCCTCCACTCAGCCACCTTCCAAGACTCCTATCGGTCTACCCGATGGACCTCAAAATTCTCAAGAATTTTGGGCTCTCAAGACCCTTCAAGACCTGGTCTTCATCTGCTTCCGCAATCTCATCTCCCACTAATGCCCTCCTAGAATCCCCCATGGCAGGTATTTTGGAGTCCCTTTTACTTAAGAAGTCCCTCATATCTGAGCCCTCTCCCACACCATTCCTCACCCCTTAGCATGCTATTTCCCTGACCCAAGTCTACCCATGTTGCAAGCTTGAGCTCGAGCCCCATCTTGCCCAGCACACCATACCCAATGAGTCCACCTTCATCTCAATTTCATAACACTTAGGGTCTGATGAAGCACGCGGCCCACCCCACAGATGACCCTGAGTTACTGTGTCATCATTCCTCATGTGGGTGTTTCATCTCCCCATCTTGACAGCCACCTACGGGGAGGAGACATGTCACAGCCCACGTGTCTCTTGTATTCTCTTATGCGGAACACGACAGGTGTCGAGCCAGTGTTTCATGACCGACCCCCTTCTCCCCTCTTCTTTTGTCATCTCCGTCCTTACTTCTTCCCCCTCTCCTCCTCATGCTTTCCTTTTGGATTTCATTCTCTTTGTTTTGCTCCCCTCTGCTCCCCTTTGCTTTTTTAAGTGTGGCAGGCAGCTGCTGACGTGGCTCCCAATGCCCTCTGGCCCTGGTACTCACAGCCTTGTGTAACCCCCTCCCCTCTCCTTGGTGTGGGTGACTTGCTTCTAATGAACAGAATGCAGTGAAGGTAATGGTATGTCACCTCCATGATTAGACGACAGAGGCTGTGACTCTTCTGTTAGCGTTCTCTTGCTGGCACTCTTTCTTGTCCTCTCCCTTGCTCCCTCTGACGAAGGCAGTTCCATGTTGTGAGATGCTCTGTGGAGAGGCCCACATGGCAACAGATCAAAGAAGGCCTCTGGCCAACAGCTCATGAAGAACTGAAGTCTCCGTTCAACAAGCTGCAGGAGACTGACTCCTGCCGACAACTGCGTATGAGCGAACATGACAGTGGATCCTTCCCAGCTGAGTCTTCAGACGACTGACGATGCAGCCCGGGGCCACACCTTGATGGCAGCCTTGTGAAAGACCCAGGGCCAGAGGACCCACTAAACCAGGACAGACTTCTGGTCCACGGAAATTGAGATAATACGTATGTTGTTTGTAAGGGGGTGAATCGTTAAGCAGCAGTAGATGGCTACGACACTAAGCGTTCATTTGCTCAAACGTTTGTTGAGCATTTAACATCATGTCCCTGTTACATGAGGGGATGGTCTGATGACTCAGGCATGGCTCTCTCATTTTGAAAAGCTCTAGTCTCGTTGGGAGCTGGGAAGAGAGACAAGTTATCAGGTCACTGAAGTATCATTTCAGTGAAAAGCCCTAATAGGGAAAGGAAGAGGGACCTAGTCGAGATGTCATTCTGCTTAGGAGAATCCGAGAGGCTCCAAAAGTGGAGAACGTTGAGTTAGGCCTTGAAAACAAGTAGGAGGTCATCAAATTGCGGGAGTTACACAGGAGGGAGGGAAAAGCATTCCTGGCAAAAGGAACATGATGAACAAAGACACAGCGGCATGAAAAGGCTTGTCATAATTGGGTAAACAGTGAAAAGTTTAGCATTCCCTATTCTGACTCTTCTGTAACAAAAAGAACAATATGATTTTATTTATTTATTTATTTTTGCGGTACGCAGGCCTCTCACTGCCGTGGCCTCTCCCGTTGCGGAGCACAGGCTCCGGACGCGCAGGCTCAGCGGCCATGGCTCACAGGCCCAGCCGCTCCGTGGCATGTGGGATCTTCCCGGACCAGGGCACGAACCTGTGTCCCCTGCATCGGCAGGCGGACTCTCAACCACTGCGCCACCAGGGAAGCCCCCACTGTTAAGTTTTAATACTCAGCATCTCATTGAATTCCTACCACATTCCTACAAAATGGAAAATCTCCATTTATAAGTGAGGAAACTGAGGATCAGAGAGTAGAAGTGACTCAAGCGCTCAGGGTCCCTGAGCAAGTCACTGGCTAGGCTGGGATTTGAGCATTGAACTGTTACTCTCGAGCAGCTCTCTCAACCATCCACTGCCTGTGTCACAGCTGTGACAGGTGGCTCCAAAGGGAGAAGCTTCCAGTTTCCTCTGGATAGGATAAGTCTCTCCAGGCCTGTGGACCCACACACTCCGCTCACAGCCTGGTATGAAAACAAACAGGCCGGCCCAGTCAGGCTCCCCGCTGTCCTGGGGCAGGAATAGAGTGCAGTAGAGAAGGGCGCAGGCCTGGGTTCAAACCCTAGCTCCTCCATGTACCATCTAAGTGACCTTAGGCAAAGCATTTAACATCTCTGAGCCTCGGTTTTCCTATCAGTAAAATGGAGAGATAATAACAGCACCCACTCATGGAGTCAATGTGATAATCCACACAGAGCAGAAGCAGAGGCGGTGAGAGGACGCCATGAAGATGAAGGGCCTCGGTAAGTCTGTCCACGTAAAAATTCAGAGACAGGAACCTGAAAACGAGACAGGGAGAGGCCAGGTAGCCCCGTATATTTTCCTCAGGTTCTGACAACTTTGCAATTCTGATTCCCTCATATCCTTAAAACCAATGTGCCATTTTCTTGAGACCACCTGATGTTGAGGGGGAGAAGATGGGAGGGGGAACACTTATTCCCCAGGCCTCATGTTTCCCTATAGGAGGACCTCCAGTAGAGTGACACTCCTGGCCTCTTGCCCCACCTGACTGGTGCACCTGGAAGAAGGAACTGAACTTGCTCAGCTAGTCTCTCTTTGGGGATCTGCTTGCCTGCAGAGAAGGTGCATTCTGGGCTTAGCAGAGCAGGCTTTGTCCCATCGGTTTTGCCTGATGCTGGGATTGGGGGCGAGTTCAACTGAGAAGAGTATTAGCAAGCTGTGTCCTCCAAAAGAGCTTCTTATCAGTAACAAAGCTGACACCTTGATCTCCATCTGACTGGCTCTTTTGTGTCTCTTGCAATTAGTTTCCAACCACCTTGAAAGGGTTCATTCCCCTCTTTTTACATTGCTCATTCCAACCCTCCATTAAGTCTCCTTGTCATGATTCCAGATGGCGGTCCGAAGCAAACTTTCTGCCAAGACAGCTCTTCCTTGGCTTACCTCTCGCCTGACATTCTGGCTTCCCACCCACCCAGGTCCTGAATCGTACAGCAATTTGGCGGATCCACTTCATACCCATGCCTTGCCCTCTGCCAACCCTGCAGATGCCTTGACTCATCCAAGTCATTTCTAATTACATCTTGGCTGATAACTATTCTAGCAATTTCTTCTTGTCTGGTACATGTTCCAACTTTTCCACTTTCTTACTGAATCTTATAAAAAAAAGGAACTTGGTAACTCTGGCATTTTTGAATCATCATTAATTTCAAGCTTGTCTTATTTTATTAGCTGTTCTACATTCCCTCTGAGATCTCTTTCCTCCTTGATGGACCTGAAAACCTCCATGTATTTTCTTTCCCATACTGAGCTAGAACTAACTTGAACTAACTTATTCTAACGAACGTGCAGAAGCAGCAGTAGATGTAGCCTCAGGGTGGGGTTCCCAGGTGTAGACTGCTGGCACCGTGAGCCCTCAGAACATCTCTTCCAGGGGCTTGCTGATCCTCTGTCTGTTCTGAAATACCTGCCAAGAATTAGTTTTTCTGAACTAATCAGAGGCAGGCAAAAGTCTCCAGAAGGGCACTATGATGCACACACTCACTGAGAGGAAGGTGAGCTCATCGACTCACCTTCCCCAGTTAACACATATGAAATGATTTTCTTTTCTCCCTCCAGATAAGCTCTCTTGTCTCTGGCTGAGAGTTCCCTAGGGGATTAGGGAGCAGAGAGGTGTTTTATGGCGGAAGAGCAGAGAAAAGGGTCAGGTCCAGAGTGTGATTCTCAATAGCACTGTCTAGAAGAATGTCCCGTGATCATGGAAATCGTCTGCATCTGTGCTGCTCTTAGAGCAGCTACAAACGACATGAAACGTGGCTAGTGTGACAAGAGAACTGAATTTTTTATTTTATTTACTTTTAATTAATTTAAATATAAATAGCCACATGTGACTAGTGGTTACTATACCCAACAGTGCAGCTCTACAAAATGCTACTTTGGGGTTATCTGGACCTTCCTTCTACAGTAACCATAGTTCTTTGTGAGTCCTGGGATAACATACAAGAAGACGATGATCCATCTGATTCACAGAATCTGGGGCCAGTGGATGGATGTCATGATGCTCCAGGCCCATGGGAACTACCCTGTAGTAGATATTTCAAGCAAAGGTCACACATTGGTGGTCCACAGGCAAAATTCAACCTGTACGCCTGTTTGACTTATACAATTTTTAAAACGTCAACTGGTTGCTGACATTTAAAAACCAAGAGGTTTCACATAATGATTTGCATTTCTAGCTTCCCTTGAAGAAACCAGAAGACCCCACCGGCCAACATTCAGATGGTGATGGGTAGCAGCAGCGTCCTTCACATAGGACAAGTTTGCCACAGTTCCCACCCCTCCCTATGGTCTAAACGTCCCATGTAGGCGTTTGGGTTTGTTCGTCCGTGCGTCATGCTTCTAAGCACACATGGGCTTTTGTTAGGCATCAGACATCCTGAGCTCAAATCCCATTTCTGCCTTATCACAAGCTGTGTGACCCTGAACAAGTGATTTCACCACTCAGAGCCTCAGCTTCCTCCTAAGTAAAGTGGGGAAAGTAATAAAAACAGACTCCAGAGTGTTGTAAGGATCTGAGGGAACAGTACCTGTAAAACTCTTGATATAGAACCAGACTCAGGGAAGTGCTCCAAAGATTCACGGTCGATGCTGGAAGGAGAAAAGGGAGGAGGAGGAAATGGAGGAAGAGGAGACACGAGAAAATACAGAGAGAAGAAGCAGAGAAAGGGGGGAAGAAGGAAGAGTCAGAGGCAAATACGAGCTTCTAGTCAGTTTCCAAACACATCTAAGACCCACGAAGAAGGAAAAAACAACCTCTTTCCCCAGTGAAATATTCCCTAATTCCCTACAAAACAGCAACATAATACCACACCCACCCACGGCGTAAGCCCATGGGCACGGGGTGAGAGTTGAGAGGTTACAAAGGAAGGTACTAAAGCAAGGAAATAAATCAGCTGGCCCCTAGCACCTCTGCCCTTGGATCTGCAACCTTTGTCCTGAGAACCAGCTCTTAGAGGCATTTGGGACTTTGTGACAGAAACACCAAAGGGTCTGGGCTTCATGAAATCCATTCGGGCTCAAGTCCCTCCCTCACATCCAGCGTCTATAATCAGAAGAGATCTCCAGGTGGCATAGTTTGGACATGTCTATCAAAGGAAAAGCAAGCCCTTCTAAGACAAATCCAGGGAAAGTTACCAGCTATCTGTTTGCAAAAAGTAAAGAAATGCAGGAGATCTGGCTAAATTCTCAGGGAGTTATGACCTCAGGTTCCCAGCGTTTAACTTTGCACAGTTTCTCAAAGTTAATTCAAGGACCATTTAATATGCTGGGAGAGGCACATCAAAATGCTGATTCCAAGGCCTTGCACCAGACACGTGGATTCAGTGGATTCTGTTCACCTGGGGGGTGGGGCTAGGGAATCTGAATTTTGTAGATATACAAGCTGTTCTACTTATATGACTTATTGAATCTAGGCATATTAATGCTGGGGAAGCATAGTTAGCAGCTGGTGAGACTAGCAAGATCATTGCAAATTGGAGTGGTCAGGGAAGGCTTCTCGGAGGAAGAGAGCCAGCCCTTTTGCTGGGTCTTGAAGTATCTAGATGGGGGCCACAGGAGGAGATGAATGCACTCACTGATTCATTCACCAGATTCTTACTGAACACCTGCTATGTGCCAAGCTTTGTTCTAGTAAGCAAGACAGAGAAAACCCTCTGTCCTCATGGATCTAGTTGGCAGAGGTGGGCAATAAACAAAATATGGAAGCAAAATACTTAGCTTGTAAGATGGCGATAAGCACTAGGAGAAAAACGAGACCTTTGGTAGAAACATGTTTCCAATTTGGTTATAAGATAATATTATATCAATACAAGCATGAGTCCCAGTCTAGCGGTCAGATGTTGGCAGGAGGCTGCCCATTGTTGTAAACCATCACACTCAAGATCCATCCATTCATCCATCCACTCATCCACCAATTTATCCATCCATCTATCCATCTCACCATTCATCCTTCTATATTCTATTCTTTCCTTCCTTCCTTCATTTATACAATCTACTTAGGAAACCGTGTGCTAGACCCCCTGTGAAGTTCTGAGGATACAAAACTAAGACAGACACTGTTATGGTATGAATTGTATCTTCTTTCAAATTCGTATGTTGAAGCTCTAACCTCAGAATGTGACTGTACTTAGAGACAGGGCCTTTAAAGAGATAATTACGTTAAAATGGGGTCATTAGGGTGGGCCCTAATCCAATATGCCTGGCGTCCTTATATGAGGAGGAAATCAAGACATGGACCAAGAGAGAAAATGGATACATGCAGGCAGAGAGATGACCACGTGAACACAGTGAGAAGGCAGCCGTCTGCAAGCCAAGGAGAGAGGCCTCAGAAGAAACCAAACCTGCTGACCTTGGTCTCAGACTTCCAGCCTCCAGAACTGTGAAAAAATAATTTTCTGTTAATACCCAGTCTGGGGTATTTTGTTATGGTAGCTGTAGCAAACGAACACAGATACCATCACAGAAGCAGGGGTTCACCCTCCAGAGAGAGAGAGAGAAGGAAAATTAAACAGAAAATTATGATATAAACATCTCTTTGCCTTGCCTGAAAGCCCACCCATAGAGGCACCTCCATTTGAATTCATCATTGCTCTCTCATTAATTCAACAAATATTTATTGAGCACCAACTACATTTCTGGTTCTGTACTAGACAGTGGGGATACAATGATAGATAAGGTAGATACATCCATTGCCTTTAGAAGTTCACAAGCTCCCCTACCCCTCCCTCTAGACTGAACACTGTTCTCTACCCATTCTCAAATAAGATGGTGCAGTGTCGTGTGATAGATATGATCATGGACTGGGGAATCAGACAGACCTCGATTTGAGTCCATGTTCTACCACTAATGGGCTGTGTGGCCTGGGGCAGTCTGAGCCTCAGTTTATCTCTAAAAGGCAATAACAACACCCAGGTGTGATTGCTGTGAGAATTAAATAAGATCAGGGACATAAATCAGAATAAGTACTCCATAGATGTTTGCTATGGTTACCAATGCAGCCTCTGAAGCACAGCCAGTCAGATGTTAATCAATACCATCACTAACATGGAGTGCTTTCTCGATACCCAAGAACTCTAAGTAATCTGCACACATTATCATTATATCCATGAAGCATCTTCCCTACAACCCCAGCCTTCCCTAGTTTAATTTTCTGGTTTCTCTTTTGTCTACTTAGTGTTTTATCACTCCCAGGAAAGCACTTAAGACCCAAGATTGTCTGAGGGAGAGGCTATAGGCCTGTCTGGAAAGAACTTGTGTTTTTCTCCGCATCCATGGTTCCCCTGATGCTCCAGTTTGCACACTGGCTCAGGCGAGCTGGAAGAGGGATCTGGAGGGAACGGTGCCGGAAGTCTCTCCAATAACACATTGGATTACTGGTCCCCAGTAAAGCAGTGCAGCTGTCTCTGTACATGTCATTCCTAGCAGGGTTTTGCAGTCAAATTACCCCCAGCGCTACTGGAAGGTACGACCCACTTGCCTTTGAGGGAGTGGAGATGGGAGCCAGCAAGGACGTGTTATCATGGAAACCACGTCTCCTCTGGGGCCCCAAGGGGCACTTCTGGAAATGGTGTGGAATTTGATCACAGTCTTCAAGCATAAGAACTGTGGTTAAAAGCTGTTATTTCCTCACTTCTGGTAAACGGTTGTCAAGAAGCTGCCAGTTCTGTATTTTGCTGGGGGAGATTGGATTGGGGGAGGATGTGGGTCGGGAGGATGGGAAGAGATGATAGGATGGGGATCCCAGAGCCTCAGAGCTGCACCGCACCCCAAACAGAGATGACGGTTTGGAGATGGTCCTGCCTGACTCCTTGTCAAGAGCAAGACAGTCAAAGGGACACTGAGATTAGATGCGGTGAGTCGTAAGTGACCACCCTCTCAGGTTGGAAAGGAGGCTTAGCTTTAAGTAAGAAACTGAAACACGCAGGTAAGAATCATCAAGTCTGAGGGTCTTAAAAGAGAATTCCAGGTACAGGGGTTGCAAACTCAAATACTTATTAGGCACCAAGAGGAAAAACACCATTTAGTGACATTGAAATGAGCTTGGTGAGGCTTTAGGGGAACAGGAGATGGCACCCCATCTAAAGGAGAGGGCAGTCACCAGTTCCAGCTGCCTGCTGGAGACCCCGGGTGGGTCTGCAGCTCCAGCACAGACCAATTACACACGTTTTCAGGAAAAGCCCCAAATCTGGAACTTCAGGTGAAATCTCCTGACATGGAAATGTAGGCTATGGATTCAAACATTTAAAAATCACATTGCAGGCCACATAAAACATGCCTGAAGGGCAAATCCAGCTCACTCATTCAAGTTTGCAAACTGTGCTATGAGTGTTGAAGAGAAATTCCCAATTCCAGAGACGGAAGGGAATTTTAATATATCATCAATTACCACCACAACAATGAAAAACACAGTAAAAAAATAGTTAGGATTTATTCAGTACCTACTGTGTGCTTAGCAATTTGTTTATATTACTCCATTGGGTTCTCACCACAACCCCGGGGAAGGCATGGATGTTTACCCCAACTTAGGAAGAAACTGAGGCTCACAGAGGTTAAGTCATTTGTCCAAGGTCACACTTTACTACACTGAAGTCTCTGCAGAGAGGGTAATCACTTCTCCATGTATCTTCTGCGGTACAGAACGCCCCACACACCTCCAAAGGCTTCTTCCTTCTCCAAAATTTCCCCTTGTCTATCGATCAGGCTTGTTCTAATGCAGTGGTTTTTAAATGGGAGGGGGGGACGATTTTGACATTTAACGATGTCTCTAGACATTTTTGGTTGTCACACTGATGGGGGAAGAGAGGGGGTGCTACTGGCATCTAGTTGGTAGGGGCCAGGGATGCTGCTACACACACACTACAATGCACAGGACGGCCCCCACTACAGAGAACTGTCCAGGCCCAAATGTCAGTAGTACCAAGTTTGATAAATCCTTGCCTAAAAGGATTAGGGGAGGGAGAGCTGACGGCTGAGGGGTTCCTAAGGAGATGAGAAGGAGGAGGGAGAGAAAAATACTGAGGGTGACATTTGTAGAAGCAGCTCCACTGTTAGAGAACCTGCACGATTTACCAAGGGTCCTCACTGCACTGTTTCACTAGTACTTCATGACACCTGTTTAACACATTTTCTTATTGCCATTTTACAGATGAGGAAACTGAGGTCCAGAGAAAGAAAGGGATTTTCCCTCAGGCTTCATGAATGGCATCCCACAAATACTTATTGAGTGTCTAGGATATCTTGGTTCTAGTTGACGGCTTTGCCCCTTCTGCTAACACTTAAAGTGTTTTCTACCTGTCAGGCACTTCACTAAGAATTCTACATGTATCATCTTACATCCTTCCAACAACCCAATGAAATGAGTACTTGGTGTATCTGCATTTTTACAGTTGAAAAACTGAGATTCAGAGGAGTGACACCACTTGACCAAAGGCATCAGAATTTGAACCAGGCATTTTTGACTTTGAATCCTGTGCTCTTAACCATTCTACTGTCCTTCAACCTATGATAAGTATCCCATGCTTATCCAGTGAGGAAGCATTTACTGAGTTCCCTATTTAGAGGAAATTGGGAATACACAAGAGCAATTCCTAATGCATCCTGACTTCAAGGAGCTTACATTCCAATGGAAAGAGCAGGCATATGCACCACTAGCTGTAACACAAAATGAAAAGTGACCAGGTCATAAAGAAGAGGCAGTAAAGCACTGAAAGACAGAAGTCAGCAAACTATGGCCTGCGGGCCACATCCAGCCTGCTGCCTATTTTGATAAATAAAGTGTTATTGGTGCACAGCCATGCCCATTGGTTTACATAATGCTCATGGGCTGCTTTTGAGTTGAGTAGCTGCTATAGAGACCACCCAGCCTATAAAGCCAAAAATATTTATTAAATACATGGCCCTTCACAGAAAAAGTGTGCCGGCCCCTGCTGTAGAAGAGAAAGGACCAATACTGAAAATAACCCACCTTCTGTGCTTCTCTCTAGATCCACTGGTGATTGATTACACCTCATAGATATTAGCATGAGGACCCCTGGAGATGACATTAATGACATTAACAAACTCTCGATACTGGGTGCTGACTGTGTGCCAGGCACAGGCCTAATCCTCTCCAGTTCCCCCAAGCAACCCATCAGACAGGTATTATTAACCCCTTTCACACATGAGGAACATGAGGCTCAGAGAGGTCAAGAGGCAAACCCAAGTTCAAGTAGCTATCAAGGGTCTGAAGGTGGACATGTACGGCTCCAAAGCTCTCAGCCTCCTGCGTGCGGAAACACTCAGCACAAGCCCTGGCTCTGCAGAGTCAGGAAACTCTGATAAATTTTCCATAAATAAAATTTTCTTCTTTCCTTCCTTGACCAAGTCTCCCACTCCTGTAAACCAGGTTGATACTGTGATTAATAATAAGAAATATATATTTGGCCTTCGTCCCCATTCCTGGCACAGAGCTCCTAAAACCCTTGGAATTTCCTAAGTGATGACAATGATAAAGGTGTATTATTATGTCAGTGAGGTGATTTTTGGAAAACTCCAGTGTAACCTAAGAATGGAAGCTGGTGGTCAGGGGAACCAGCCATGTGATTAGAGGGTTGGAACTTTCAGACCCACCCCACCTCTACCTCTGGGGAGGGGAGAAGGGCTGCAGATGGAACTCAGTCACCAAAGGCCAATGATTTAATCAATCGTGCCCTAGTAACAAAGCCCATAAAAACCCAAAGGACAGGTTCTGACTGCTTCCCGTGCTCAGTGAGGCAGGGAAGCTCTGTGCTCTTTCCCACCTACCTCGCCCTGTGCATCTCTTCCATCTGGCTGTTCCTGAACTATATTCTTTTATAGTAAACCAGAGATCTAGTAAGTAAAATGTTTTTCTGAGGTTTGGGAGCCACTCTAGCAAATTAATCGAGGGGTGGGTTGTTGGAATCACCCATCTACAGCCAGGAGGTCAGAAACACAGGTGACAGCCTGGACTTGGCACTGGTGTCTGAAGTGGGGGTGAGTGACCTTGTGACACTGAACCCTTCACCTGTGGGATCCGATGCTACTCTCAGTGCAGACAGTGTCAGAATGGAGTTGAACTGTAGGACATCCAGCTGGTGTTGGGGAATTGTTTGGTGGGGCAAGGGAAAACCCACACTTGGGATGCAGTATGGCAGAGTGGTTCTCACACTGGGTGTCAGAATCGTAACCAGTAAGAAGCTCCTGCCACCCTCAGATAGTCCTGGAAGCTCTTTTCATAACCAACTTGTCTGTCTCAGACAGCACCCAGAAAGTTCCAAATTTCAGAGGGCTGCAAAGCTACTACCTCGGCCTCACCTCGGGGAGCTACTGTGGCTTCCAGACGGGCTCAAGTAACTTCCCGCCCCCAGCAGTCCAGCAGTTGATATTACACAGCAGTTTACAACCTCCCCTGGTTAATTCAGCCTGCTCCCTGGTCACTTCTCATTAAGCTGAGTGTGGCCTCCTTTCAACTTTCTCTGAATTAAACTGTCACTTTTCCCAGCAAGGGGCTGCAGGTGGAAAGTACAAGCGCAAAGCTTGGAAGACAAGTGAGGGAAAAGGGCCCCCCCCAGACCCCACCCCCCCATCAGCTCCCACCCCCTTTCCTGGAGCCACAGCGATGCTGCCCCTCGCCACCTCCTCCCACCTGCAAGCTAAACAAAAATAAGTCCCAGCATGTCGGGGATTTTTTTAAAGCTGAGGGTATTTGGCCCAGCTGCTGCAGGAAAATATTAGACTACCTGTAAATTTCTTTCTTGGTGTTCCCAGGCCGGCCAATTATCCCAGCTGTGCAGCCAAGGCCCCCCCGGGATGTTTCCAAGAGAACTAGCTCACAGCAGACGTGCTGCTCTGATTTTAGTTGTCTCCAGTCAAGCATCCCAGAGCCCCAGCTCTTCCTCTCCCAGCTTGATCTCAGACCACAAACTCCAATTGCCTCCCCAAGGCCTTCACTGGCTGACGAACTGCTGCCCCGGCAATGGTGGAATGGTCACCAGGGATCCCTTTGGCAGCAAATCCGTGAGCAAGTTGTATATTTCTGTGCAAAGAATTTGGGTTTAAATCCCCCAACTCTGTTTCTCCCCAGCTATGTGATTCTGAGCAAGTGACTTAGCATCTTGGAGCCTCTGTTTCTTCTCCCATAAGATGGGCTGTCATTGGGGCTTGTCTCCAAGGTATAATTAAATAACACAACAATATATATTTTAATTGTGGTAAAAATATATATAACATAAAATTTGCCTTTGTAACCATTTTAAGTACACAGTTCTGGGGCATTAACTACATTCACATTGCTGCACAACCATCACCACCATCCATCTCCACAATTCTTTTCACCTTGCAAAACTGAAACTCTGTACTCATTAAACACTAACTCCCCATTCCCCTCCCCCCACCCACCATTCTACTTTCTGTCTCCGTCTAGTCTCAGCACCTCATATAAGTGGAATCATACAGTGTTTTTCCTTTTGTGACAGGTTTATTTCATTTAGAATAATGTCCTCAAGGTTTGTCCAGGTGGTGGCTGGTGTCAGAATTTTCTTCCTCTTTAAGGCTGAATTATATTCCTTATATGTATACAACACTACACATTTATTTATCCATTCATCCACTGATGGACCCTTGGGTGTCTTCTCTATTTTAGCTATTGTGAATAATGCTGCTATGAACCTGGTTGTACAAATATCTCTTTAAGTCCCTGCTTTCAGTTCTCTGGGGTATATGCCTAGGAGCAAAACTGATGAATCACATAGTAATTCTGTATTTAATTTTTGGAGGAACTGCCACACTGATTTCCTTAGCGGCTGCACCATTTTCCATTCCCAGCAACAGCGCACAAGGGTTCCACTTAATCCACATCCTCACCTACACTTTGTTATTTGGAGTTTTTCTTTTTTTTTGCGGTACGCGGGCCTCTCGCTGTTGTGGCCTCTCCCGTTGCAGAGCACGGGCTCCGGACGTGCAGGCTCCGTGGCATGTGGGATCTTCCCGGACCGGGGCACGAACCCGTGTCCCCTGCATCGGCAGGTGGACTCTCAACCACTGCGCCACCAGGGAAGCCCTGGAGTTTTTTTTTTTGATAGTAGCCATCCTAGTAGATGTGAGGTGGTATCTCACTGTGATTTTGACTCACATTTTCCTAATGATTAGTGATGTTGAGCATCTTTTCATGTGCTTGTTGGCCGCAGACAACAATATTTTTAATTAGTGCCTGGAACATGTTGGGGGCTAAAACCTGATGCCCGTAATTACAGATCCCGTGAGATACAAATCATGATTCCAGCTGAATCTTTCTTGTAGGTGGTAATGCTTGTCTGCTCCAGGGCTCAGAGCCATTTAGAGGGAGAAAGGTGGTGCTTTCTCTTGCCTATTCTCTTAGACTGTGGGAAGTCACTTCATTTCTCTGAGCCTCATCAAGATGCTCTGAAGACATATAAAATAAATTGAAAACAATCTTACAGGTGGTGGAAAGATCACTGTACTAGGAGTCACACAGACCTGGGTTTGAGTCCTGCTCTGCCGTTTATTAGCTGTGTGATTTGGGCCAAGTCATCTATCTCAGATTCCGGCATAAATGAAGCATTCCATGGATATTTGTTAAATAGATGAATGAATGGGTGAATGATCTCTTTCTCATCAGCAAAATTATACCCATTGCTGGAATATTCTATCCACTAATACAATGTACTTGCAGAGTGCTTTGCAGTTTTGAAACTACTTGGGATGTGGTACGGCTGAGTGGGTCAGAGTATATATTTGCATATTTACAAAGAGACGAATCTCAGTTTGAATCCCAGCTCTGCCAATACTATCCATGTGACCTTAGACAAGTTATGTGATCCTTCCAAGCCTCAGTTCCTCTGTTTTCAATATGAGAATGATAGGAATTCTCACTGTACTAGTCAGCCAATGATCCTTGTTCCTGATGTTCAAGCTCTTACGTAGCCCCTACTGAAAACGAATAGGGCTGATCTACACGACCAATAAGATGCTGCTAAAACGATGGGGCGTGATTCTTGAGCACGCCATAAAGGATACTGCAGACTCCTCCTTGGAGGCTTGCTCTCTCTTGGATCAGTCAGTCTGAAGGAAGCCAGCCATCACGTCATGAGGATGCTCAAGCAGGAGGCAAGGAGATGCGGCTTCCTGCCAGCAGCCAGCTTGCTAGCTTTTAAGTGAAACACCTTGGAAAATGATCCTCCAGCACCAGTCAAACCTTCAGATGAGGCTGCAACCTAAAGAGACACCCTGAACCAGAACCACTTGGCTAAACCGCTCTCAAATTCCTGACCATCAGGAATGTGTGAGGATTAAAAAATAATAAATTAAAAAAAAAAACACAACTATGCGTCAGGTAGTAAACGTTTACTGATGTTTTAAGATGCTAAGTTTCAGGGCAATTTGTTATAAAGCGATAGATACCTAGTACACTCACCTCATAGGGCCACTGTGAATTTTAAATGCATGTAAAGGATCTTTCCTGCACAGTGCTTGACCCACAATAACAGCTCAGAAAGTATCATTCATTATTGTTATTTTTGGCCATAAAAGTAACTTATTTACTCTTTGCTCTGATTCAAGGACTTAGAAGGGGTGTGTCTGTAAAAACATGCACTTGAGAGGCATCAATAAATTAATTAAAGCACAGATGACGTGAAGCCAAGAATATAACCTTTCTGTTATATAAGCTAAAGAGAGGGGAGACGGGGCAAATAAAAACCTAAAAGGCTGAAGGTTCTTTCCAGCATCGCAAAGATTTAAGTAAGTCAGTGGCAGAGACCCAAATTAAATGCAACTTACGAAGACTGGAACACTCAGAGTGCTGTATAAACAGACATGGTATTATGGTTTCCTGTACTTTATAAAGTCTATGGAGTGCTCATGGAATTACCCTTTTAATCCTCCCCAATAAGTCCTGTAGGATGCTTATGCTTGTGTCCATTTTATGGAAGGGTCACCTGAGACTTGGAGGCCTGAGGCCAACTTCTCAGGAACATATAGTCATCAGGTGTTAGTGACGGGTTTCAGACCAAGGCCTCCTGTCCTCTTGACTCAGACCAAGCCCAGAGGTTGTTCCATGATGCCAGGCTTCAGCCTCTTCTTCTCTCTGAGCTTCAATTTCATGAAAAGTAGGGTTTGGAAGAAACCAGAGACCACATGTTCAGAAGCTTAATGCACAAAGCAGTTTAGTTAAAGTGCAAAAAGGAGGTCGACAGCGATTGCTTTCTCTACTATAAGAAAAGCAAGAGCACACATTCAACATACATAGCAAACGACACTGGGCCTCAGAGTTGGAGAGGCAATAGGGACTGGCGAGGATGCTGGCCAACTGAAGAGCATAGGTCTTTTCTTGAGAGGGTGTTCTCCTTGCTCTATCCAGGTGCTGCCATGCAGGAAGAGAAGCCTAGGGCTGCCAGATCACCTGCTTCTTCAAGAGAAGCCTGAACCTGTATTTTATATGAATTCTCACCAAGTTTAAAAGTTGGGTCAAAGAAAATAAAAATAAAACAAAACACTGTATGAGTCAAACACACACGTCCACAAGCTAATTCAGCTCATGAGCCACCATTCAGTGACTCCTGGACTAGATACTTTGCAAGGTCCCCCCCTGCTCCAGGGCACGCTGTCTCCATCAGTACTCAGCACGACTGTTTGTTTACACGGGATACTGGGCAGCCTCATAAATATTCCAAACTGGTTTTCATGTGCAGATGTGAGCTGTGTCCTCAAATAAATTCCAGACTCTCTTGAGGGCGGGGACCAGGTCCCTGGTTTCCTGTGGGTCTTTGTTTCTGACTCTTTCAGTATAAGGTGCAGCCACTCAGGGTGAGGGTGCATTCAGCTGGGGCAGAGGGTCAGGCTGAATGATTTTCCCCAGGCAGTGGCTCCGGAGAGCTGCAAGTCTCACATCACTGAGGTTGGGGGGAGCTTTGGATCCTGGGAGGGCAGCTTCCATCACTGCTGGTGTTCTAAGGAATTGAGGCCAGGGAATCAAGGTTAATGACTTCCATCTATATCATGCTTGCCAGATTTATAAACGAGGATTCTGTTTCCTTTGGGAATCGTGCCTGCTGCTGGGCAGATGTGGCTGCTTTCGCAGAGGGAACTGACTTCCTCCAATCATCCCAAATGAAGAGGCAGGTTCCTCTGGGTGTTCTCTCCCTGGAGTCCCCGAACCATCTCATAGTGTCTCATAATGTGGGTTCTGGAGCTACCCTTCTTGGGTTTGAATCCCAGCTCCTTCACTTACAAATTAAACAGAACTGAAATTGCTTCTTGATCATCCCTGTGCCCATAATGGTGAAGAATCTGTGTTTAAAAAATATAACTTACAGGCTTCCCTGGTGGCGCAGTGGTTGAGAGTCTGCCTGCCAATGCAGGGAACACGGGTTCGTGCCCCGGTCTGGGAGGGTCCTGCATGCCACGGAGTGGCTGGGCCCGTGAGCCATGGCCGCTGAGCCTGCGCATCCGGAGCCTGTGCTCCGCAATGGGAGAGGCCACAACAGTGAGAGGCCCGCGTGCCACACACACAAAAATATATATATATATATATATATATATATATATATATATATATGTATGTGTATATATATATAAACTTATGTCCTCTGCTCCCCAGGGTCTTATAATTTAATTGAGGAGATAGAACCAAAAAAGTTACAAAGGCTTAATATAGATATGAGAAGTTACGGCCCATGGCAGTAAACGATCATTAGCAATTGCGTTGTGCAGAAAGTACCATAAGAACAGAAAAGAGGGGAAGGGTAAGCTGGGACAAAGTGAGAGAGTGACATGGACATATATACACTACCAAATGTAAAATAGACAGCTAGTGGGAAGCAGCAGAGGGAGATCAGCTCGGTGCTTTGTGACCACCTAGAGGGGTGGGATAGGGAGGGTGGGAGGGAGACGCAAAAGGGAGGAGATACGGGGATATATGTACATATGTAGCTGATTCACTTTGTTATACAGCAGAAACTAACACATCACTGTAAAGCAATTATACTCCAATAAAGATGTTAAAAAAAAAAAAAGAACAGAAAAGAGGAGGAGAAGAACACAGTGAGATTCATGCAGGAGCGTTAAGGCTTTACAAACTGATGGAGCTGGTGGGGGAGCAGGGGGTATTGATGAAAAGTGCTCTGCTGGCCCCCACTGAAGAAGACAAGGTTGAACAGTGGTTAGAAGTATGGACTTTGGAAACAGACCTAGGTTTGAATCCTGAATTTACCAACGGATTCTCTTAGTTGAAGGTGACAGAGACCCAACTTCAACTTAAGCAAAATGGGCCTCTACTGATCCACAGAAGAGGGAGGGGGTAGCTTACAGAATAAATTGAGGTGATTAGGGCAGTTCTGAGGCCTGAGAAACTGGAGGCCACTGGGGTTGTCTGACTGCCCATCTCATTTCAGCTCTTTTTTCTGCCCCATGTCATACTCTCCCGCAGCAGACGGGCCTTCTCCATCTGGCAGCACATACGGCACCTAGAAGCTCTGGATAAGGGCCTTTGAGTTCTGTGACCACAGAAAATAGGCTATTTCTCCTCCAGCTCCAAGTAAAAAGTCCCAGGGAAGAGCTCTGATTGGCTGGGCTTGGTCACATGACTTTCACAGGCCCTTCTCAGTGACCACAGAGGAGTGTGGTCCTGTGACTGGATAGGCTTGGGTCTTGGATGGAGTCTTGTGAATGGCAGCTCCACCAGAACCACAGTAGTAGGGAGGGTATGGAGAGAGGCTTCCACTATTCCAAGAAGGATAGGATATTTATCAATGCTTTGTTTTGGTAGAAGGTCTTGGAAATAATCTAGCCCAGTGTTTCCCACTCCTGGATGAACCTGTTAAAATTCAGATTCCCAGGCATCACTCAACACCCTAAACCTGTCTCTAGGGATTAGAGCCCAGGAAGCTTTTTTTAACCAGCTTTCCACATGACTCCAGCGATCAGCTAAGTAGGGAGACCACTGGTCAGTCTATCCCAATCTTATAATTTTATTGGGGAAGAAAACTAGGCACAGAGATGAAAGTGATTCACCCAAAATCACAGATGCAGGAAACGGCAGAAGAGAAATAAGACTTGAGTTCACCTGCCCTGCAGTGCCCCCCTCATTCTCCTTCGAGCTCCTTGTTTTCCCCAGCTCTTCCACTGTCTCCCCAGACCACACAGGGAGGAGGCCCCATGAGTCACCTTTCTACAACTAGATGTCTCTACTACTGAGTCTCTAACACTGACCCTCCCAACACACTAACACTAACACACACACACACAAACACACACACACACACACACAGCTCGACACTCTTCCTCCTTCTCCAGCAGCTGTGTCTAGAGAAAACTTGATGTGATATGATGGGCTGCAGAGATGGCACTTCAGGCAGGGGGAAGTGGGGAAGGGAGGGAACCGCAGAAGGACTGGGTGACGCATCCCCCAAAGATAACCACGGCTAACCCCACAGGGCGCTCTGAAGCAAGAATGGCCCTTCTTCAGAGGTGTCTCAAGTTGGGCCTAAATGGTCAGATCTTTGTACTCCCACATGGATTACCAATTCGCTGTGGGCTGCCCTGAGAAGGGTTATGTCTTTGGATGAGGTAGTTCTCTGCAGCTGAGGCAATCCCTGAAGGGCCGGCAGGTGAGGACCAAGCTATTGACAACACCCGCACGGCTGGATAACACGTCCTTCATTGAAGGAGGTATTCGGGCAGTGCATTAGCACGTCCACCACATATAAATGTTTATAATTTACTGTAAGTAATATTTGTAATTCATTTATTATAAATATAGTGTCCTATGTATTCTTATACATAATGATAACAGCACACTTTTCCAAAAATGCTCAACATGTATTAGACACTAAGCTAAGCACACTGCCTTGTTACTACATTTAATCGTTACAATAACACTATGAGGCAGACATTGTTACCCTTATTTAACAGATGAAGAAGATGAGGCTCAGAGGGTTTAAATAAGCTTACACAACTAGTATGCCGTGGATCTAAGATTCCAACCCAATTCTGTCTGATGTCAGAGCGCTATAGTAAAACCACTATAATAAAACTGCTGCATGAGTTATTCAGGTAAAGTGGGGGAAGAAGTGGTTACCAAGAATCAGCAAAGAGGAGGACACTGCATCTGGGGGAGTCTCGACACAGAGGAACACACCCGACGACCTCTGAGAGATTCCTGCAGTTCCCCACTAAGATTCATAAGCAATTCAGCATTATTTAGCTTACCAGCGTTTTCAGTTACCTGTAGAACATGAGCACATGGGATACGGGAGCCATATGCTTTGACTAGAAAGAGAAGACAGACAAAGGAAAGAAAATTCCTGCCCATATGATGGTCTCGAAGTACTGGGGAGGGAGTTCAAGATAAGGAGCTTGGGGAGATCCCAGGGGGTGTCCAGAGTCTGAAAAGTCAGTTTGGGGCTAGGAAGGTAGTTAGGAAAGTGAGTCAAGGGAAAATTTCACAAATTAACTAAAGGTCAGCCCTGTCTTGGGATTATATCCCACAAAATCTCGAAAATTAAAAAGCCTCTTGGAGACCATACAATCCAACCTTCTCAAATTTTAGCGAGGGTGATGGAGACCTAGATATGGCCTGGCTATGGCTTGACAAAGACTGCAGAGAAAGAATAAACAGAAGCACAGGTCTCCGGATGACAGCTGGCACTAGTTATTAACATGCCTCCCTTTTTTACCTCAGTGTCGGTTAAGTTCTCCAAGCAGCAGATGCTGAGATAAAACAGCGAGTGTAAAAGGTTTACTGGAGAGTAACACCCCTTGAAGGAAAAGGGAAGGGAGGAGGATTGGACAGAGGCCGCTGCCAGGCTGCAGTAGAGCCCGGGACAGTGTCTACCAGCCCAACAGGGAGCCCCGGGGCAAAGAGTGCCCATTCGAAGCATCCACACCACTCTATTCTCTGCTTCTATGAGTCTGATTATTTTAGGTTTCTCATCTAAGTGGAATTAGTGCTTCTGTGCCTGGTTTATTTCACTTAGCATAACGGACCAGGGACCGTTGGGGAGGGGGAATTGGGGGGTTGTTGCTCCATGGGTATAAAGTTTGCTATGCTAGATGAATATATTCTAGAGATCTGCTGTAGAGCACAGCACCTATAGTCAACAATACTGCACTGTGTGCTTAAAATTTTGTTAACAGACTTATCGTGGTGATCATTTTACAGTATATACAAATATCAAATCATTTTATGTACACCTGAAACTAATATAATGTTATATGTCAATTATACCTCAATTTAAAGAAAAAGGAAACTTTTGCAGGTGATGGATATGTCTATCACCTTGGCTGTGATGATGGTCTTAAGGGTGTGTGCACATGTCCAAACTCATCAAATTGTATACATTAAATAAATGCAGTTTTTTGTATATCAATTATACCTCAGTAAAACTTTTTAAAAGCATCTATTCTCTAGGCTTCCCTGGTGGCGCAGTGGTTGAGAGTCCACCTGCCGATGCAGGGGACATGGGTTCGTGCCCCGGTCCGGGAGGATCCCACATGAGAGGCCTGCGTACCGCAGAAAAAAAAAAAAAAAAGCATCTATTCTGGGTGGGAATGGCTGGGCCCTCTTATCCCTCTCGTGTTTAGCCATTGGCTGGGGCCTCCCTCAAAGGGTGTGACCTTGGGAGGCTGACCACACTCGTTAGAGCTGGACAGTGAGTCCTTCCCTGAAGGGGGATCTGAGCGACGGTTTTCTGTGTCTGCCACAACTCTCAATGGAAAGCGCTATTCTTCTATCTTTTTTTTCCTGACCAGATAAATAATCCATGTCCACTGTAAATATCTGAACAACACAGAAAACTAAATGGCAAGAGGTAAAAGTCACCTAAAACTGCCAGTATTTTGAAAACATCCTCTTATATATTTTTATGCATATACATTACATTTTATGTAAATGGCATCATATAATACAATAAGTTTTTATTGTTGACTTTTAAATATATGTATATATTAACACCACTCCACTCCTCCCTGCCCTTCCCCAAATAAACAATAACAACATTGTGCGTGACCACCTTATGTTTTATGGGCATATAGGAATTTTAAAAGTGTTTTTACACGACAGAATTTTTTACACCCTCACAACAAGTACCTTGTCGGCTGGCAAATGTAAGCTCTGCTTCCCCATTTCGAGAGGAGAAGACTGAAGCCTAGAAAGATTCGGTGGTTATCTAAGAAAGTCACTGAACTTGTAGGTGACGGAGCCAAGGCTCAAAGTCCAGGACTTCCCACGTAGGGCCCTCCCTGTAAGCGCCCTGGCCCAATACCGACTACATGCACCGCACTCCTCTCTGTGACTCGTGACATACCAGGCAGTGAACTTTCCATCCCAGGAAATAATCAAGCTAAGTTCTGATGGCCATTCATCAGAGTCGCAGCGTTAAGCAGACTCTTATGCTGCAAGAAGGTCCTGCTGCAACGCCACAGAAGGAAGTGCAGGGCTGTTGTTGAGTCAGCATCTATTGGCAGACAAGGAATCGGCTCTGGCACTTCCTGTGTTTACATCGCCATCTCACCCTCCAACTAGCCGTGTTCATATGATAGCTGGATTTGGGGGATTTTTTTCCCCCAAATTTCTATTTTGCTCTGCACCTCTATAGAAATGCAAACGCTGGCCCATTAAAAGAGACAAATGACAATATCATAGTAATAGCCCATTTTTTAAATCCACGTGGGCTGCTTTGGTCAGGGTGGAAAATGTGCTTGTTAAAATGTGAGGAGGTGCTCTGACTGGTTTCCTTGATGCAAACACAGATGTGCCAGGTAAGCAACCAATAATCAAGGCATTTAGTTAGGTGATTAATTTTCAAGCTTTCAAGGATGAACATTTAGTGGCAAAGAGCATGGGTCCCAATGTCAGCCAGACCCGAGTTCAAGTATTAGTCCCTCCACCTCCTGGCTTTATGATCTTGGGCAAGTCACTCAACTTCTCTGAGCTTCTTCACTGCGCCTGGCACAGAGTAAGCACTTGACAAACAGCAGCTGTTAACAAGCAATAACGCTAATACTGCTATTACCCCATTACTAGTATTATAAACTCAAGTGCTATAAAGGCTTCTCGGGCTAGAGGTTCCCCCTAACTCAGTCTATTAGATCTCTCCCCACTAAGCTGACCTAAGCCATGGACCCAATCCCTGAGCACACAAGTTAACTTCACTTTGCACTATCAAATGTACGCTCTCTTAGCCTAAGATAACATGTGTTTCAGGCCCACATTTCACAAAGTGTAGAAAGAATAGACCTACCGATATTAATTACTAGAAAAAAGGAATTGGTGATCAAATAAGTTTGGGATACACTCGGTTCAACTTGGTTAAATGAAGTGAAACATTTGGTTAGAGACACTCGGTTAAACAAAGTGAAACAGATTTATTTCCTGCAGGACTTGTCAAAAACTTTTATATCCCAATAGAATTTGTGCCTCTCTAACAAGCAGATATAATATTGTATTAATCTTGACATTTTCAGTTGCAAATGGCAGAAGCCCAGCTGAATTTAGGTTATGCAAAAAGACACTTTATTGGTCATGTAACTCTATCGCCTAGGATTGCATATACTTTAGGTTAAAAGGGTCCAGGGGTTCAAATTATGCCATCTAATCTGCCTCTCCTCCCTCCCTCCTCTCCCTTCTTCTTCCTGCCTATTCTCTCCTCACCTATTTGAACATCTCTTCCCTGTTTGGCTTTGTTATTAGGCTTTTGTGTTGGACAGCAATATTGTTTCATGGAAGTCTCAAGATTACAGTCTAGGATACAGAGAAAGAAAATACCTTCCCCCAATTTACCTATCTTGGGTCATGGACCCATGTCTGATTCACTCTCCGTGGCCAGGGGTATGAAGTAGCCTGATTGGACAGGTGGACATAAACTAAGCATGGAAGAGGGGGAAAGGTGTTTCCCCAAAAGAAGAGTTGCAATGGTGACCCAAAAGACATGTACCCACTCTGAATCTTTGGCATTTCATCTTACTGGGCTAGTGTTCTTTAAGAAATGCTGGTTTTGTACAAACTTGGTCTCAACAGAGGAAAAAGAAATCACCGCTTGAGTGACCATTTTTTGAGTATCTATTACGTGCCTGTTACTGTTCGTGGAACTTGGATACAAAGGTAAAGGAGATACATCAACATCTTCCAGAAGTTCACAGTCTGAGGAGTAAAGATCTGAGGCAGACCGTAGGCAGCTAAGTACAAGGCAACATTCTAGGTAGGATAACAGTGGTATAAATAAATCGCCACTGGAACACAGGAGAGACAGGGTTAATCTGCCTTAGTGATGACAGAAGCACTTCATAGAGGAGACATTCGTGTTAAGTTTGGAAAGAGGCCAAGTTTGAGAAGGGCAGGTTATCTTGGCATAGAGAACTACCTAAGAAAGCTTCTGCCGTTTGAGAGCTCATACCATAATTTGGAAGTGATGATAGCTGTGCGATTCTAATGCAGCCTATATGGTCAGGCAAGAGACAGAAGTGAGAGCGCTGGAGCCACGTTGAACTCCTGACTCCCAGCTCACCACTCCTTCCCCAACGTCCCTCCTGAGAGCTTTCTTCATAAAATAATGGACTATGGACCCTGTTGTTTTGTGTCTACCTAGAAAGCTTCCTCACCCCCATTTCTCTACTTTCTGCAGGTCCACAGAAGTTGTATCATATGATCCAGGCGGAGCCAATCATCTTCTACATTTTCCTGATCCCCAGGATTGGTCTAGGGGTGGCCATGTGATCCAGATGCAGCCAATCAGTGCCTGGCCTTGCTCTTTAAAGAGACATACTTGAAGAAAGTTGTTTTTTCATTCCCATTGTGGGTAAGCGGCTGAAAAGGTGAATCTGTGACTCCCCAGTATCCTTCCATGCTACATGTTTGGTAGCTTAAATTGGGCTTTGTCCTTCAAAATGGTCACTTTCTCCAACATTTCACCTGAATGTTGCAAAACCTCCCTGCAGTTTCTGGAAAGGGGAAGCCTATATTAGATGGAAGTGGTACAGACAGTAAGTAGTCTTTGGAGCGCTACTCCACGACTCTGTCCTGCTCCCCTTAGAGGACTGGATGTCAAAGTCTGTTGACCCAATCCCTTCCTGAGTCAAGCCTCACCCCTCCTCCTTATGAGGCCCACACCTGCCTCCATGTTTGCCTCCACGCCCAATCCACTCTTGGCACTGCATGGAGGACCCTCTGGGCGCCCAAACCTTACCATGTTACTTGTTGTTAAAACCAAGGTGTATCACCTGAAAAAAAAGCAGGTCTCAGTTCCTCAAGTTAGCCTACAAGACCTTCCAAAGTTTGGCTTTGACATGTTCCAGTCTCATCTCTCAACACGCCTCATAATTTGCCCTCCACCAACAATGGATGGCTTCCGTTCCTCTGCATATACCATTTTTAGAGCCTCTTCTCCTCTTGGGAAAATCCCACTCATCCTTTAAAACTCAGCTAAGGTATCTTCATTACTTCACACTAGGTGCACAAGAAGGACTCGTATTACCCGTCACCGCACTTCATTCCGCTTTATGATCGTATGCTCGGGTGTCTGTCACCCCAGGAGAGAAAGGGTCCTTTCTTAGTCTTCTTCGTCTCCCACCTCATATCCAACTCATGTGCAAATCTTGTCAGCTCCACTATTGAAATACATGTATATATTCCAAATCCAACCACTGGTTGTCACCACCACTACTATCTTGGTCTGAGCCCCACTAATTCTATTCTAACTAATAGAATTAGTTCTATTAATTAACTAATGAAGTTAGCCTTCTCATTGCTCACCCATCTTGTTGCGTTAGCCCCCTCCCAGGTCTCCCTTGATTCCGTCCTTAGCCACCTTCTTGTTAGGAAGCAGCCAAAAAAGCAGCCATCGTCAAGACAGCAGCCGAAATGTACCTTAAAAAAACAACATTCAGGATTGGTTGGTCCTCTGCTCAAAACTTTAAGTTGGGCTTCTCATTCACTTAGAAAAAACTGCAGTCCCTACAATGGCCTACAAGCCCTCCACGATTCTGCCTCTGTTCCTGCCTGATGTCATCTTCCACTACCCTCCTTCTGCCTCATGCACTGCAGCCCCTGTGGCCCACCCCACGGTCCCTCCTGCCCACCAGGCACACTCCCGCCCCACAGAGACACACGCGTTATTCCCTCAGCAGGATTGTTCTCCCACAAGTCTTGCTCCCTCACCTCCTTCAGGCCTTCTCTCAAACGCCACTCTCTCAATCAAAACTTTCTGGATACCCTATTCTAAATGTCCATTGACAGAGGAATGGATAAAGAAGATGTGGTACATATATACAATGGAATATTACTCAGCCACTAAAAAGAATGAAATAAGGCCATCTGCAGCAATGTGGATGGACCTAGAGATTGTCATACTGAGTGAAGTAAGTCAGACAAAGAAACAGAAATATTGTATGATATCGCTTATATGGGGAATCTAAAAAGAAATGATACAAATGAACTTATTTACAAAACAGAAACAGACTCACAGACTTAGAGAATGAACTTATGGTTACCGGGGGGAAGGGCGGAAGGAAGGGATAGTTAAGGAGCTTGGGACTGACATGTACACAGTGCTGTATTTAAAATGGATAACCAATAAGGACCTACTGTATAGCGCAGGGAACTCTGCTCAATGTTCTGTGGCAGCCTGGATGGGAGGGAAGTCTGGGGGAGAATGGATACATGCATATGTATGACTGAGTCGCTTTGCTGTGCACCTGAAACTATCACAACATTGTTAATTGGTTATACTCCAACTAAAAAAATTTTTTTCCAAAAAAAAATGAGTTTCTTGTTGAACACTTCCCATCCTCCTTTCCTATTTTCTTAATTTTATACCATTATACCATGTATTTTCCTTGCTTATTTATTTATTATGTGTCTCCTGAGTAGTACCCCACCCCCAAAAGATAAACTCCCTTATGAATTCTGAGTGTTCTGCTCATTGATATAGTTCCACTGCCTAAAACAGCGTGTGGTGCACAGTAGATGTCCAGTAAATATTTGTCAAATAAATGAATAAATGAATGAGCAAATTATTTGAACACAAACTGCCTAGCATATAGTATGCGATCAATATAACTGATTGAGTAAAGTAATTAACTAATGAAGTTAGTCTTCTATAAGTCTAAATGAGTTTTTTTCTGGTGTTTTCAGGGTTCTCTCTCAATCCCCTTCTCAAGTTTCTGGGTCTCCAGCATCCTAATCAATTATCCGTGGAGTTTTTTTGTCCCTCTCTGATGTGGTTCTGTAAATGTCTTCTCCAGGAGCAGGAACAAAGTCAATCAATGAGTAGCTGACAATGAGGGGCCATATCCCAACTGATAAAGCCCAGCTCCATTCAGGAGAGTCTGTCATTCTTAGTGACACAAAGCCAGGCAATGTCACAATTCTTCATCAGGAGTTTCCAAAATATTGGGCTGGGCATTCATCTGCAGGCAAAACTAAACTCTTTGGGTTCTAGGATTCTACAAAAAGGGCTGGACATAGCGACATTGATGTTGAAATCACCAGGCTAGCCCTCAAAGCACATGGGCAGTATATGTGAAGACAAACCGATTTCCATGCAAATAGAGATATGTACAAACTATGTCTCCATTCAACCTCTATGAGACCCATAGAGAGCTTGGCGTTAGGGAGTAATAATTAACATGAACACAGAATTTAATAGTTTGTAATAAACTTTCATGTGTATGATTTCATTTGGGCTTCATGATTATCCTAAGAAGAAGGGAGTATTATCATTTCACTGGTGTGGGTTATATTACGGTTCCAAATTATTTGCTGCCCTGCCCGTGAGAGGGTTATACAACCCTGCTTACTGCCATGTGATTTCCACTGCCTCTCTGTGGGAGAGGTATAACATCCTTACCCACAGAACGTGAATATCGGGGACATCTGAGCAAAAGCTTTAGAGACACTGCACGACTCTACCTCATTCCTTATCCCTGGGCACAAAACCAGTGGATGTGTCTTCATCTTGGACCTCAGAATGTAGAATACACATGGAGAAGAGCCACAAAACCATAGCTGAGACCTGAGCACAGCAAAAATATAATATGAGCCATAAATAACCATCTGTTGCTGTAAGTCACGAAGATTTGGGGGGCTGTTTGTTACCACAGCATAACTAACTTAAGCTGACTAGCACACCCATTTTACAGAGGAAGAATCTAAGGATTAAAGAGATTAGTGATTTTCCCAAAGGCATTCATCTAATGTGTAGCAGATCCAGGACTCAAACCCAGGGTGTCTCACCCTCCAAACCATGTTCATTCTACCAGATCATTCTGATGAAGGACAATGTCTCCTTCTGCACCTCTCCTGCAGTGATCTGGAAAACTGAGTGGTATCAGGCTCCAAGCTAGTTTTTTTTTTTCACCAACAAGAGCCCTTTCCTCTCTGAGCCCCTGCCAAGTCAGAAAGGGGCTCTGAATTTCACAGTTATTTAGGAAAACAGAGTTGGCTCAATCTAGTTGTTTTCATAGACTGGTCTCTGGAAACCATCCCAGCCCAGGGTAAAATATGAAATTTAATCACAGGGGGAATTCAGCCAGACCACCAAGCCCCATCAACTGTTCCTCTTGCTTCCTTTCAGTACTCAATTGTTTTTCAGAAGCCCTTGGATGGGTCTGGAAGAGCTCTGGGAGGATGGGTTTAGACCCCATCAACTGTTCCTCTTGTTTCCTTTCAGTACTCAATTGTTTTTCAGAAGCCCTTGGATGGGTCTGGAAGAGCCCTGGGAGGATGGGTTTAGAATGTTAGCTTTATTTAATCGATTCATGCTTTTGAACCTTCCCTGGTGTTCTTAGAGGGACATCTGGGGATCCAGGCAGTCTTGCTACAAGGCTAATATTCCTCAACATGTAGAGTCTACACATATAAGATTTGTTCTCTCAGGGCCCAGTTTGGAGCACAAACACTGAATTCCCAGGAACTAAAATTGGGGCCGTGGGCATTAAGCATACAACGAAATGGTGCACATCACCCAGGCAACCTGACTGTCCAGCGGTGTTTCCAAGAATTCTACAAAACAAATGTCCTTGGCCACTCATGGTACAGGGTAAAAGCTGGCTGTGCCTGGAACCCGCTCATGAGGAGGCAGGAGAGAAAGGCCAAAGTCAGCTTGGATGTCCCACTACGTTCCGATTAGAGACCCAGGCCATGTACAAGAAAGCACAAGAGGAAATTAGCGAAGTCTGGGCATGGTTTTTAGTTCAGGAGCTATGCAGGGAAATGCAAAAGAAGCTTCATCTCTTTAACAAGCATTATCTAGCATCTACTATGTGTCAGACACTTTTATAAGCACTATGTCAATATTGTTACTGAATGCTGGCAGAAATTCTCTGAGATATGAACTCATATTATCCCTATTTTCCAGACGAAGAAACTGAGGCACAGAGAGAATAAGTATCTTTTCCAAGGTCTAAGAGCTAGAAATGGAGAAGGCAGGATTGGGACCCCCATAGTCTGCCTCCGGAGTCTGTGTTATTTACCTCTATGCAGTGATGCTTCTAAGGTGTCACGGAAGAATCAGACCTCGGCAAAAACTGAAACTGATTGAATGCGCCCAGCAATGGCATGGTTTCTCTTTCAGTCTGACTCCACTCAGAATGAGAGGGCTAAGACCCCACCTCCCGAGGTGGAGGTTGAACACAAGACACTTTTCCCATATTTCATGTCCCTGGAAACCTCTAGACTATGAACTCACAACAGGTAGGGAGAGAGCCACTCTTTGTACCACTGTCTCCATAGCACCTAATGCAGTGCCTGAATCAGAGAATGCCCAGTAAATATTTGTTAGAGGGAATGGAGGGAGAGGGGGAGGGAGGGATGAAGAGAGCTAAGGAAAAAGGAGGGAGGGCTGAGGGAGGGAGGGAGGGAGCAAGGAAGAGAGGAAGAAGGGAGGAGTTATATCTAGTTGTCAGCTGCCCATCATCGCATCCCCAGCTAGGGGTTAGCTGATGAGAGCTTAACGTGTTGCTCCTCCTAAGAATGTTTAGAGGTCCTCTCAAAAGAAAACTTCAGAAACTGCTGTGGCTTTGTCCCTTCTCACTCACTCTTCTGCAGTATTTCCCCCCCTAGTTTTCCAGGTCCCTTATGTACTGCTGAACATCAACACACACGCACGCGCACGCACACACACGCACACACGCACACACACACACACCTACCGAACACCGTTTGCCCAACAGTTAAGACATGAGACCTCGTGCTCTGCTGTTCTTTTTTTCTTTGCACAGAACCAGAGAAAGGACCCAAGTGCAGACATCACTCCAGCTGACATCTCTTTGTTTTGGGCAGCAGGGATGCCTACAGCTCCAACATCTTCTCTGCCCATGAGAACCTCAGCTACTAATAGCACTTAGCTGCAGGTGAAATGTCACGGAATCTGAGGATGCAACAGCCCAAAGGGACCTGTTAGATTGCCTTGCTTAGGAATTCTTCATCTTAATTTTGGGAGAATCCATTATTGTCCCTCCAAGGCCTGACTCTTCTCATTATACTACACTGTCTTCCCATTCTCATGTCTTTTCTCATTATTTCCTCAGACCAATATCTTCAAACAAGGCAGTGTAGCGTTTTAGTTCAGAGCACTCGAATTGGAGGTAGGGAGACCGGTCTGATTCCTGGCTCAGCCAGGAATAAGCTGTGAGCCTTAAGCTCATGTCCTGCCCTCTCTGAGCCTCAGCTCTCCCATATATAAAACGGTGGTAAGAAAAGATGCTACATCAGAGCATTTCTGTAAGGAATCAGCGAGATAATGCATCTAAAACACTTAGCACAGAGACCAGCACGTAGTGAGTACTCAATAAACACTTGCGGTTATCCTCATTCTTCCTGCTTTGCCCACACCCCACACGGCAGCAGCATGCTTGTGATTCCACATGATTTCCCTTGTTTGCAGAGTCAGGAATAGCCCTCCCTTGTTAACCTTCACTTGGAAAGCGATTTAACTCTCTGACATTAAAATTAAAATATAAATAGCCCAGCGCCTGATTTAATGGACAATTAAAAATTAAATTAACAGTTAGTAAGTGATGAGCTAATTTTGTTATTATAACCATATTAGCCTCATATTCAGAGAAATATAAAAGGGAAAACAGACCCCTTAAGCTATATATACATACACGTACACACACACACACAGGCAAGAAAAGATTTAAGTTCATATATTACAGCCTTGGCAGATTCACTCTTTGAAGCTATTCCTCCCCAAACTCAGCTGTCTGATATTTATGCAAAAATGTTTAGATGCCAAAGTAATGAGAATTAATGATCTGGTAGAAAGAAAAAGAATACTAAAGGAACGTTTTATTGCAAGCTGTAGAGCAAACAGCTTGGTAAAGCTGCCTGGGTTATCTCACCCCATGCTCGTTCGCGGCCTCTGGAAAGACCAAGGGTTTTCTTGCTTGTCTTCAAATACACGGATCTGTCAGATGTGCTAATTGCAACTCTCAGGTATGATGCTCTCGGTTGCGATCCTTACTCTCAGATCTGATAGGAGGGGAAGAGGAAAAACAGCGCAGGCGACCTGGAGAGGGCTCAGCAGAAGACGGGGTGGGGGGGGCGTGGAGGAAAGGCACCACCCTCTAAAGAAGTCCCAGAGCTCACCTTTCCTTCCCTTAGCCCCTTTGCGCTGTGCCTACTCCCCCTTCTTCCTCCAGGGGTGCACTGCTCTCAAAGCTCTCATCATTTTAGTATCATTGCATATTAATGTATCTGTCCTTCCTGCTGATCCGTTTGGTCCACGTTAAGCACTGCTTCTATCTTGTTTACATTTACACGCCAGCATACAGCAGAGTGTCTGGCTCAGTGTTTGTCGTCTTGAATTGATTTAATGTAAACGAGTGAAAAATTTGTTCAATCTCAGGTATTAAGACCCATGATGCTGCCCTTTCTAGGGGCATTTGCCATTTCAGTAGGGGGATTGGAGGGCAATGCTGAATCCAAAGAGATGGCTTATGCATGGGGTGACTCCAGGCGTCGAGAAGTGGCCAGAGGCTCAGGGGATAGTGTTGTAGATGGGGACAGCTTGTAGATGCCCATCTGCTCCGATTACATGCTGGTCTGGCTTCAGTGAACAGAAACTGTCTTAGGGGCACAGAACACCGCTCAGCTCTCACGATATGTGACGTGTCTGACAACATGCGACCTGATTCTGATGAGAAGCGGTCTGGCTGGGGCGGCCCTCACCCCGCAGAGTCCTCGTCGCCTCCGTGTTTTGAGATCCCTACTGTCAGAGTCTCTGCTTTGGAGTGAAGAGCATTCGTCGGCTTTTGGGACAAATGTTCTTTACTCCAGGATCCATTCCCTCATAGCTTAATTTCCTTTGGGAGATTTCCTCTCACCCAGTGTGTGCAGTCTTAATGATATCAACAGTCGAGGCACTTCATCTCCCACCCAGAGATGTATGACTCGAGTGTGGCAGATCAGTCCTTCCCTGCTGTGACTCTGAATCGCGAGCAGAAGCCCGTGAGGAGGAAGAGTGTCTGCCATTGCTTCTTCCAGAAGGACACCTTTTCAAGAATGTTGTCCACTTCACACCACCCAGATACCAGAGTATCACTTTCCTTTTCTGAGCTGGGTTCTCCAGCCTTCTCATTGATTCTATGATCCAGTACCTTCTAGTAAATTCATTTTCTGCTTAAATTAGCCTGAATCTGTTTAAACATCTTCTGACCCGAGGTCTCTAACTGATACTTGGGGTTGGAAGCAAGAGGTGAGGGCGGGAGGAAGCCATCATCTGGGCTTCCAAACTCTCTCCCAATAACACAGTAATTCATCACCTTTATTAGTTAGCCTCGTCCAAGGAAAATACCCAAATGAATTCAATATTTAGTGAAAAAAAGAAGGGGGCGAAAAAATAAGGTAAAATCATGCGGAGGACAAGTCCTATAGGAGTGGCAAGAAGCCAACAGGAGAGGTCTGCCAAAGGAAACCAATTTTTGCCTATTTTGTTCAGCTTCAACCTCAAGTAAATGTAAAGATCCTCAACGGTCTAGCCTCAGGGAGGAAGGTGGGGATTCTGTGTGATTAGTAGGACTCGAAAGGCCTTCCTGATATGCATCCCCCTTGAGCCTAGTTTCTCTGTCTCATTTCCCAGATGATCCAAGTGCCCAGCCATGGGGTCCCCACCTTATCTCTACGTGATGGTCCAACCTCACAGGCTGCACGGAGGGAAAACCTCCAGGACATGAGGGGGACAGCACATCAGAAAATACCACGGCTTTCCAATGGTCCCTATGTCTGGAAGCAAACTGGAGGTTTGTGAAGTTGGTCTTCCACCTTCAATTGCCACCAGTCACTTGTCACAAAGGTAATATTAAATAATTTTTACTGCACCCAATATTAGGCAGAGTCTATAAAAGGACAGACGAGTGGGACTTCCCTGGCGGCCCACTGGTTAGGACCCCATGCCTCAACTGCAGAGGGTATAGGGTCCATCTCTGGGTGGGGAACTAAGATCCCGCATGCCCCGTGGCACGGCTAAAGAAATAAAATAAAAGCTTAAATAAAAAGAAAAAAGGATGGAGGCACAAAGAGAGAGTCATATTAGGGATGTCATTCGGTGCTTGCTGCCTCATGCTCATTTCAGGAAAACGATCTACCCTATGTTCCCCCATGTCTTCAGCAACCTCCTCCTCCGGCCAGCTAACTGGGCCACACGTGGACTACATGACCCAAGGATGATGGGTCCAAAACATGGCAGTGACTTATGACCTGTGTGACCCGGGATGCAAAGATATATTTGGCCAATCAGATGGCTCTGAGGTACTGAGAACTGTAAAGCTGAGAAGGGAGATGGCACAGGGGCTGAGGATGAAAAGACACCTTCAAACCAGGAAGAAAGCAAAATTCTATGTGAGCAGAAAAGATAAAGAGTGAGAGGAAATCAGCCCGCAGAGAGAAAGCAGAACTGAACAAATAATTGGAGAGAACAAGAGAGAGGACGAGAGAGAGAGAGAGAGAGAGAGAGAGAGAATAAGAGACACTAGTTCCTAAAGCAGCCGCAGGTCTTGACAGCTTTCCAGACCTAATTACAGTTCACGGTTGTCCTAACAATACACCGCTGTTCTGGAGGCAACTTGAAGGAGTCTGTTTCTTGCAACTGAAAGAACCCGAATGAAACAAAGGGAAGCCAGAACACAAAGACCAAGGTGAAGACCACGTGAAGCAATGCCAATTTTCTCTGGCCCTAGCTTCCAGACCAGAGACGGATCCATCTAAAATAGCCTCTGGTGCCTGGAGCATATTCTACTGATCACTGTGTGCACTATTACCCCATTTGAGCCTTATGACAACTCTGCAAGATACTAATGTTCGACACACATTCATTCAACAAATATTTGTTCAACTCCTGCAACATGTATCACCAGCACTCTCCCAGAAAGGCCAGAGAATCATGGCTCTTGCCCTAGAGGAGGACGCCAGCTTGTGGACAGAGGTATCTGCATCTTACAAATGAGGAGAAAGACCAAGATAGGGGCATGGGTGTATTCAAGCGCACCCAGCTAGTCAGTCAAGGGGATAAGATTTAGTTCAGGTCTCTGAACTCATCATCTTTCTAGACTGCTATTAGAAAAGGACCCTGCTTCTCCCAGAGCCATGACCCCGCCAGGGGTTGGCAAACTTTTACTTAAAGAGCCAGACAGTAAATATTTTAGGTTGTGCAGAAGACCATTTTTGGTCTCTGTCATGACTACTCAGTTCTGCTGTTATAGCGCAAAAGCAACTTTAGACACTATGGAAACAAAGGGGCACGGCTGTGTGCCAATAAAGCTTTATTTACAACAAAGCGGCTGGCTGGGTTTGGCCTGTGGACCATAGTTTGCCAACCCCTACTAAACACCTGTGTGCTTGAAGGAGCCTCCTCCTCCCATGACCCATGAGAGTACCAAGAGCAAATGGTAATGATGGCAAAGCTGTGGGAGTCAAGTAACATTTAGACACTTTCTCAACCTTATGGTGGCTGACTGATTGGGCCACAGGAGGAGATTATACACCATCTGGAACCTGACTTAGAAATGGATCATTTCACACAGATGATATATTTTCTCCAAGAGCCTCTCAATATCCCAGCTGCCCATCACCATAACAACCCACACTCTATAATGAAAAAGTAGAAGCAGTAACAAATAAGGGAAGAACTCAGGCATTGACTTTTTCGGATGTAAGTTTTGACATTTCAAGGTATGCTACTAACAGACCAGCCACTGGTGCCTTCAAACACTCTGAATTCCTTGGATCCTCATACGATGGTAAGTGTGTTCATGTTTTCCTGGAGGCCAGTAGTCACATATCAAGAATCTTAAATTATTTAGAGCATATATACATACCAAGAAGAAAAGAAAACGCAGCCTCTATCAGGAGAGGCAAAAATGTAAGAGTCAGAGATGATAGATATACTAAAAAATTAACTGAGAAATGCTAAGAAGGACCATTGTGTAAACACAGACGAATCAGCTTTATGCAGATTCCTGGTGGGGCAGATAGAGAAGGAGCCAGAATATATCCCATATTTTTCTGCCCTTGGGAAGGATGCATTCTAATTCTGTTTGAATGTTAGGATTTGCTGTGAATAGTGTTATAATTTTTCTATCATCAGAGTCCACTACGATTAGAGGGATGAAAGGCAGACCTCTGAGCCAGGCCCATGTCCTCCCCATTCCTCTGGGTCCCTGTGAGATAACAGAAAATATATGTATTGGTCTCTGCCCCCAGTTCCTGGCACCGAGCTCCAGAAACCCTTGGAATTTCCTAAGTGATAAGAGCACTAGGAACATCCCTTGTTCTAATATTTGGTCTCTAACTCCAGTTCCTGACACAGGGTTCCTGAAATCCTTGTAATTTCCTGAGTGACAGGAGTGTCTTTTCCTCCAATGAGGCGACTCTGGGTGGTTCCTGGATGAGGGCTGCTCACTAGAAAGACCAAACCCTGATTAGAAGCTTGGAATTTTCAGCCCCCAGCCCCATTACTCTTGAGAAGGGAGAAGGGCTGAAAATGGGGTCAATGATTGGTCATGCCTAACTGATAAAGCCTCCATAAAAATCCCAAAATTACAGGGTTCAGGGAGCTTCCAGGTTGGTGAACACATCCACATGCCAGGAGGGTGATGCACCCCAGCTCCACGGGGACAGAAGCTGCTGTGCTTGGGATGCTCCCAGACCTCACCCTATGTATCTCCTCATCTGTCTGTTCATCTGTGTCCTTTACCGTATCCCTTAATAAACTGGTGAATGTAAGCGTTTCCCTGAGTTCTGGGAGCTGCTCTAGCAAGTTACCTGAACCTCTGATTTACAGCCAAGTTGGACAGAAGTTGTGGGTAACCCGGGGACCTACTGCTTCCGATCGACACCTAAAGTGGGGTGGGAACAGTCTTGTGGGACTGAGCCCTTACCCTGTGGGATCTGACACTCTCTCTGGGCTGACAGTGTCAAAATTAAGTTAAATTGTAAAACACTCAGCTGCTGCCATGGAGAACTGCTTGCTATGGGGGAAAACCTCCACACACGTGCTGAGTAGAGGGGTCAGAAATGAAGTGTTTTGGATGAGGAGTAAAGGATACACACAGCAGAGAAAGAGCTTTCCCAACGTGCGGCCCAAGTCCTGGGTATCAAGACACGGTATCCTCATCTACATAAGCCCAGCAGTTCCCTGATCCTGTCCTCTGGGAAAGGTTGAAGGGCACAGAATGACGGTGGCTGTTTGCCCAGGATACAGCCTCCAGAAACATCCTCTGCACTGTGGCTCCCTGAAAAAAATGGGGAGGGAGGCAGCCTAAAGAAGCCCAGATCGCTTCTACTCACGATACCCTGACTTGAGGAAAACTGTATCCTGGGAGTGTTGTTTAGAATTCTCAAACATATTCCTGCCCAGCTACGATGTCTGCTTAGTTTCAGACAAACCCTTCCCTCCTTGCTCCCCGGGGTTTCCGTGGAGACACTGCAGAGGAGGAGGAGGAGACTAGACAAGTGCATCTGCCTGTGGTTGGGGGTCACCTGGGGGCTGCCATTTCAGCCTCCCCGTAGCGGTGGCTCGTGAATGTTTCATTAAATACCTTCCTTGGGATGGTTCTTGACGAAGGCCAAGAGCTACTCTCCTGAAGGCAGCTAGGGGCATCTTTTCAGCCTTCTTCTGTTTCTGGGACTGACCCTTTCCGTTGCTCGTGTCTTGAAGGTACCAAACAACAAGAAAGGTAATAATCACTATAGCTGAATGTATTAAGCACTTACTAGGTGCCATGCGCTCAGCTAAGCATTTTACATTCACGGTATCATTTAATCTGTAGGAAAATTTCTGAAGCAGGTACAAGAAGTATCCCTGCATTCCAGTAAGGCAGTAGAGTGTGGTGCTTAAGAACATGAACTCCAAAGCCTGATTCCCTGAGTTCAAATCCAGATTCTCTACGTACTAGGTGTGTGAACTTGGGCAAGTGACTTAAGCTTCCTGGCTGTTGTTAGTCATCAATGGCTGTGTAACAACCCTGCAACTGAGTGCCTTAAAACACCACTCAGGCTGCCCTGGTGGCGCAGTGGTTGAGAGTCCGCCTGCCGATGCAGGGGACACGGGTTCGTGCCCCGGTCCGGGAGGATCCCACATGCCGCGGAGCAGCTGGGCCCGTGAGCCATGGCCACTGAGCCTGCGCATCCGGAGCCTGTGCTCCGTAACGGGAGAGGCCACGACAGTGAGAGGCCCGCGTACCGCAAAAAAAAAAAGAACAAAAAACACCACTCATTTGGGATCTCACAGTTTGGGGCGTGGCCTATCTGGGTCCTCTTATTCAGGGTATCCCACAAGACGATAATCAAGGTGTCAGCCAGAGCTTCAGACATCTCCATGCTTGACAGGGGGAGTATCTGCTTCCAAGTTCATTCAAGCCTATCAGGATTCAACTCCTTGAGTGTTGTTGGACAGCTGGCCTCAGCTCCTACATGCAAGTTTGCCTCGTCAAAGCCTGCAAGCTGAGAAGGCAAATGAAACGGTCTGCTGGCAAAATGGAAGTCACCATCTTTTGTAACCTAATCAGGGAAGTGACATCCTATCACCTTTGCCATATTCTACCGGTTAGAAGCAAGTCACTAGTCCAGTCCACTCTCAAAGGAAGGAGATGACCCAAAGGCATGGATTCCAGGAGCGGGGGATCACTGGAGGCTATCTTAGAAGGCTGCCTTCCGTATCTGGGTCTCAGTATCCTCATCTGTAAAATGGAGACAGTAGTGCCTGCCTCATAAGGTTATTATGTATATAAGTTAGTTACTGTATGCAAAAGCATTTAGATTGGGGCCTGGCATATATAGAAAGTGTTATCAAAGTGTTCGCTATTATTGTTTTCATAAAATAATGAAAACTAAGTCACTTGCCCAATGTCATTCAGCTAGTGAGTAAGGAATGAACTCAGGTTGTATTAACTGAGTCTCAACTGCGCACGTAGAGGGGCAGCAGTAACTGAGGACAGACACAGTTCCTGATAACATGGGGCTTCTAGTCTAGAGGAGAAGAACAGACATCAGTCAGGGAATTACTCAAATAATTCAAAGTGTGGTAAGTGCTACAAATAAAGATGTACCAGGTGCCAAGAAAGTGCATACAAATCCAGATAAGGGGGTGGCCTAACCTAAGTATGGCTGACTGCGAAAGGTTTCCTTAAGGATGGGACATTCCAGCTGGGGTTGAAAGGATAAACAGAAATTGGTTGGGTTGAAGGGAAAGGACGTGTGCTCCAACAACTGGGAACAGCCTCTGGGAAGACCCTGGGGCTGAAAATGCACCCTCGATGACATTTTTTTTTTTTCCAAATATTCCTCTCTAGTCTCGCATGCACTCCCCATACGTCAATGACAGGTCAAATACCACCTCATCCATGCAGGCATCCGTGATTGTCTCTCTCCAATATCTGGAAATATGCTGGCTGTTCTCCCAAAGCATTTGTATCCAGTTTGGAAGGCACCTGTCACACCGATCTGCTTTGTCCGGTAAGTTTGCCTCTGTGGTGCTTTTCCTGGCTTCACAGTTGACCTGGAAACTCCTGAAGGACACTCCACAGACCTCTCACCTCCTCCTCTGGGGGACGCTCACTGCCAAACTTTGGGACCAGGAGATAGGGGTAAGGAAGGAGGTTTTGCTCTATACATTGATGTGCCTTTGGATTTTGTAACATTTGCAGGTATAACTTAGTCCAAAAGTAAGAGACATTAAAATTCATAATAAAAACGTGAGGCAATGTCGCACAGTTCAAAGAGCATGCGCTTTGGGATGAGACGTGTATCGGTGCCCAGTGATTCTGGGTAAGTGTCTTAACCTCTCCGAGCCTGTGTCTTCTTCTGTTAAATGGGGATCGTCCCACCTCCCTGGAAGGGTTGCTGTGATGCCGTATCTGATGCGCCCAGTGAAATACCCAGCACACAGTGGGAACTACGATCTTATAACACAGGCCGATGGCACTATCATCTTTCGCTATCCTGCTGGGGTTTTAGATGGCTTAGCTTAGATTTTCCCTCTTCCTTTCCCTCTTCTACCTGCTAGTGGCATGGAGACTTTCCAGTGCTGAGCTGCTGAGCACGTCTTAGGTGGAGGAAAAAAGCCGGGGTCCTGAAAGGTGCACAAGATGGAGCTCAGGAAGCCTCCCCCACAGTGGTTCTGATGGAGCAAAAATGAAGCCATACAGGAAGAGTGCTTGTGGCAGCTGGCCAGGCTGCATCCCCATGTAAGTTCTCATACTGGGAAAGGGATCTGAGCAAACCAGTGGAGCAGCTGAGACTCCCCCTGTAGGGGAAAACCTACAGGAAACAGTGGATTGCCCTATAGACTAAGATATCTGAGGACAGGGCTGCATCTTTTCATTCCTGCATCCCAAAAGCCTACCAGAGAGTGGACACCTTAGAAATAATTATCAGGTCACTGATCCAGCCAGCCAGCTATCCACCCAACCCTCCAATTTCTCATGAGCCCTGGAATTCTTCAACTGATTCATCCACATTGAATTCCTTGGTTATAGACTCATCCTTGTACCCTACCTCCCAAAACACAGATTTTTTTTTAAAAATACATCTATTTATTTATTTATTGGCTCTGTTGGGTCTTCGTTGCTGCGCGCGGGCTTTCTCTGGTTGCGGCGAGCGGGGTCTGCTCTTCGTTGCAGTGCACGGGCTTCTCATCGCGGTGGCTTCTCTTGTTGCGGAGCACGGGCTCTGGGTGTGCAGGCTTCAATAATTGTGGCACGTGGGCTCAGTAGTTGTGGCTCGCGGGCTCTAGAGCGCAGGCTCAGTAGTTGCGGCGCATGGGCTTAGTTGTTCCGTGGCATGTGGGATCTTCCCGGACCAGGGCTCGAACCCGTGTCCCCTGCATTGGCAGGCAGATTCTTAACCACTGCACCACCAGGGAAGCCCCACAGATGGGTTTTTTCACAGATCTGTTCTTCACAGGGAGGCTTCCAGATGAGGAGGCAGAAGTGCCTAGTGGTTAAAGATCCAGGCACTAGAATCAGACATCTGGATGTGAAATCACAGCTGGGCCACTTCCTAGCTCTGTGACCCCGGCCAAGTCATTTCATCCCTCTGGATCTCATTTCCCCAAGTGTACAATGGAATAGCAACAACAACAGATTGCTAATATAATCGGGTACTTACCCTGCGCCACGTACCGAACGAGTACTTCACACATGTTCATTATTAATGGTACTTACTTCATATGGTTGCTATGCAAACTAGGTAAGTGCTCGGCACAGAGACTAGCATACAGTAAGCATTCAATAAGTGCTACTTATTGCTGTTGTTATTCTCCCACTGGGGCACGAAGACTTGATTAACTTCTGTTTCTTGGTCCAGTACCAGCCTGATACCTAAGACAACTTCCTTCCACCCAAATAGATGGATGGTATTTCCAGCAGAGAATAAAAGCTCAGCCAAAAATCACAGACATCGATGTTCTGCATTTGTGAAAATACTGATACCCACATTTTTAGCAACAGGTGTTATTACAAAAATACTAAATACGTTTGCAAAAATTCCTTCTGTTCTAATGTGAGATAAACACCAATTGTCATCCCTTTCAGCAGTGTCTGCTGTCTTCGGGGATTCCCAAGTTAAAACACTCACATGCAAAAGCCATACTCTTCTTTAGGAGAAACTTTTGCCATCATGGCTGTTTTTGAAAACATGGTTGAAAAGCATTTCCCTTTGTTTAAAAAAATGCCTGCTGCTGGCACATGCCCGGCAGGGCAATGGAGGCAGAAGCCCCTCTCTCCACTTTGGAGCCCCTTACATCACTCCCATCCCACCCCGATGATGAGCCCACACTCACTAAATTGCTCCTAACCCTCCTTATCTCGTATTGTGCATTACCACCTCCACTACATTGCAGTATTAATTTGATTTATGGCCCAGCCGCCCCACCTGAGGCCCGAGAATATGGCTCCCCTCCGATCGCTTCCATGAGCAGCGTAAGTGGAAGGCAATAAAAACCCATACGTGGCTCAGACTTTCAATTTCAATTGGAAATTGAAACCGTGCAATCTGATTAAAGTTTAATCTGCATCATCAATAAACATGTGTGCTAAAGCAATGAGGGCTGCTTCACCTCGTGGTCACAGGCATGGATTTGATGAGAGCGTGTCTGCCGTCTCTTGTCTAAACGATGCGTTTACTGGGGTGGGGGGGTTGCATACACTAGCGCACACGCATGCGCTGTGGGGAGGTGGCATATTGGAACAAAGAGATGCAATCACCATATGGACGTGTTTGGGAGGAAAAGGTTGCTCACGCTCAGAGGAAACTGTACTGAATCAACAACTCTACAAGGATCTGCAAAGGGTGCAATGGTTTTTCAAGGAGTGCTAATTAATACTCATGTCTTCATTCATAAAGCATTCATTGAGTGCCTACTGTGTGTCAGCCCCTGTGCTGGGTCCCGGGGTCATAATTGTGAAGGGGAAGAAGACACCGTTTCTGCTCTCGGGAAGCTTACAGTAATGGTTGAGAGGGATGTCAGTCAAATAATTAGGCAATTAAATGTAAAATTGCTCCCCTATGAAGTGCCCACAGCGAAGAGGTTTATAACGCTCTGAGCGCTGTCAAGAAGGCGATGTGACCTATCCTGTAAGGTCAGGGAAAGCTTCCTGGAGGTGATGAGGATTGAGCTAAGGTCTAAGGCGTAAGTCGTGTGGTGTTGACTAGGCTGCGGGTGGGGACAGGGCTTGGGAGATGGTACAGACACGGGAGTGATCCAGCCACAGGAGGTTCTATATGCAAAGGCTAGGGGGCAAGAGGAAGCATGGCAAACCTGAGGAAGGGTTGAAAGAAGGCAGAATGGCTGGAGCAGAGAGGAGGAGGCTCAAGAAGAGCCTGGAGACTGTACAGAGACATTACACAGGACTCTGTAGGATGTGGCAAAGGGTGTAGCTCTTTTTTTTTCCCTAAGTGCAAGGGGAAGCTATCAGAGGGTTTTAAGCAGGGCAGCTTTGTGGTCTGTTTAACAGATGCTGCGTAAAGAAGGAAATGGAGGAAGCAGGAACGGATGGGCAGGGACTGATGTGGAGGCTATTTCTGTGGTCCAGGGGGAAGGTGAGGATAATTTGGACTCATTGATGACAGTGAAAGTGAGAAGTAGACACATTTTCTACAGGGTGGAAGTTAATGCCTGCCCTTCAAACACATGATAAATGGACTCATCTCATCTCCATTCTCACAGCCCTTACTCAAAATATATCACCTCCATGAGCTCCCCCAGCCTCCTACTCTCCGAGAAAACAGCCACTTAACCTGCACTTCAGCAACTTTGACTTCCATCCCAAACGTACCTGCATCTTTACCCCTCTTTACCTATGTCTGTTCCTCCTGAAGGTAAAAGGTAGGCCACCTTTGCTCTGGCCTCCAGACCTTTACACACGTTGTTCCTTCTGCAAGAGCACTCTTTCTGCATCCCTCTAAAGTCTCAGCTCAGAGGCTTTCTTCCAGAAGGTCTTCTCTGACCCTCTCTAAATACCTGGGTTAGAGACCATGTATCACGGTGCCCATAACTGCCTGCTTAGCTGGCTCCAGGCAACTACGAGACTGGGAGAACCTCGAAGAGATGGCCAGGACTTGTTTCCCATTATATCCTCCAGGACGCTGGACAGTGGCACATGAAAAGGGCTCAGTAAATGTGTGTCTGAGGATTGAAGAGCTCTAACGTCTTTCTGAAGCCAACTCCTGCCTTTGCGCTACTGACAGCAACTCTTCCCACTTCACCAAGACCTTGTTGCATCAATTGTCCCTTCTCTTATATTCAAGCTCACTCTCTCACCTAGATACTCCCTCACAACGAGAAAGGCATACTTCCCCATCCTAAAGAGCACTTTCATTCAATCCTGGCTTTCCCCCAAGAGTAGAAGCATCCCCCAAGCTTCTGTTCAGTCAAACTTCTAGAAAACACGGTCCGTACACTCTTCTACTTCCTCTTGCCTTGCTTCCTCTACCATCTGGTTTCCATTCACGCAGTTCCACCGAAATTGCCCTCGAGAGCGCTGGGGACTTCTCAATTGCTAAATCCAACGGGCACTTTTCAGCCTTCACTCTACTTGACCTTTCAGTAACATTCGCTGCTGTTGACCACCTGCCTTCTGCTTGAAACCCTCCTACCCTCTGATTTTCACAGTATTATCTCCTGGCTCTTCACTTAAATCTTTGACTGTGATTTCTCATTTCTTACCCTTTAATGAACGTTCTGGGGTTTTTCATGCCACTCCACAGGTGAATAAACTAAGGATACAATAGCCATATGATTGTGAATATGTTTTTTCAAACGTCCTCATCTGCTAGAGATATTCACTAAAGTACTTTTGAGGGAAGTGGTGTATCTTGGAATTGCTTGAAATACTCCAGGTGTGGCCATGTATTATCTGTGTAATTAAAAAGGTAAGCATAATTTTAAAATAAAATAAAAGGTTATATGATCCACCACCACAATTCCATCTTCTAAAACTAGGTCTCCTTTGGAGTCCTAAAACCAATGGTGTTTCTACCACAAAGATCAACATAGTTCAGGTGATCCAAGAGAGGTCTTAGTCAGAGCAAGAGTTCATAGTGTTCTGCCCGACAGATGGAAGGTCAAGGACCATGTGTTTATGTTACGACAGAGGAAACTTGGAAACGTTGTCAGGCTTGGCCCTGCCAGGATCCACACATGGAACCCTGAATGGCGTATTTATCCCGGCTGAGGTGAGTCTCTCTGTATATGAAAGCACACTTTAGAAAAACAGACTTCTGTGAGGGAAATCAATTTCGGATCTCTCAAATCTTAGAAATTATAACTAGCAAGAAATTTGAAATGTTCTGTGATTTGTAAAGAAGGGCAGCATGGTGCCACGGTGAAGAACACAGGCTCTGGAGTAAGACAGAGCTGGATTTAAACCCCTGCTCCATGCTCAGTAGCTAGGTGAACTCTGACAAGTCACCAGGGGCTTCGAGTGTCAGTTTCCGTACATGCCAAAAGGGGAGAGCAATTCCCTACCCTGAGGGGTTATGGAGAGGATTAAAACGTGAAAACCCCTGGAATACAGTAGATGTCTACAAATTCTTATTGGGGATGGTGGACAAATTGGAGGCAGGGAGCAGCCCTAGCCCTCCAGGAGAACCTAACATTGGTCCCTCTTCCCATTTCCTGTGCATCTCACTCACTCAGGATGATTTGCAGTTGGTGACGAATCCAGCCCTGGGACCAGAGATCTGAGACTGGTGATAAAACCGTCAGCCAAGATTTGCTACATCTTTTTTTTTCCACCTCCTAGCCTCCCATTAAAAATGATTTGTCGTTAGGACGAAACATGGGAAAACAAACGTGATTAAAATTTTCCCATATTAAACGCCTGTGTAGCAATGGCAGGCCTGAGCTGAGCTCTCTGGAAAGGCTCTGATTCATCCATCTGGAAGGGGGACGAGCAGCTGGCAGAGTCAAGGAGCTGAGCAAGAGCCTGGGTTTGTTCCTCTGCTGCCCCATACACAGCCCGGCGTCTTCCTTCCAGCTGGTTGGCTTCATCCCACTGACTCCGTCAAACACAGGTACAGCTGATCAAGGATTAAAGGTGTCTGGGGCCGGGGGTGGGCATCATCACAGCAGCAGGGAGGTAGGAGGAGATGGGGAGGGAAGATGTGCCTATCTCTCATACTCTGCATTCCCAGAGGTGAAAAACAAATCTCTTGTGACCTTCGGAAATGTGACAGATCTGCCAAAAATCCATGAGGTCAGTTATATAGGTTATAAAACTCACTTCACAGTTTTTCCATCGTTCAAAAACCTTTAGCTTCCTTAAGTTCTGTGGTAGATCAATTGCAAAAGCATCCAAATTCTTCACCCCTCCCTGTATCCATGCCCCGTGCAATGTGACTCTGCAGCTCCTCTCATCAAGAGGAAGGCTCTCCCCAGTCCTTGAGGTGGGCTGGTCTTGTGAGTTGCTTTGGTTAACTGAATGCAGCAGAAGCGAGCGTGTGCTGATTCCAAGCTTAGGGTTCAAGAGATCTTAAACACTTCCACTCTCTCTTATAACAAGCCTGAGTTACTCTACAGGATGATCAAAGATACAAGGCTCAGTCATCACCTATCACCCCATCCAACAACCAGCTAACTTCTACATATGTGAGTGAGGCCATCCTAGACTAGCATGCCTCCCACCAACCACCATCTGACCACAGATTCGTGAGCAAACCCAGCTGAGATCAGCCCATCTCATGCTACATCAGTAGAACTGCCCAGCTGACCTGTAGACCAGTAAACAGTAATAAATGTTCATTGTTTGAAGTCACTGATACTTGAGGTGGTTTGTTATGCAGTGAAATTAACTGATTCACAGTCCATATGTGTGTGACTTTCCATGATCACCTCCTAGTAACATGTAACTCCTGCCTAACCCTTCTGGAAATAACTTTAACCCATTAGGCCCTGAGATTGAAATGGGTGTTGTTGTTGGTTTTCTTCAGCTCTGTAGGATCCGGTAAAAATCCTTGATTAATGTGAAAATCCCTCCCCCAGGGCTCAGACCACAGGAATTTCCTCTGGAAGAGGTCTAAGTGTTAGTCACTCAAGGACCATTGGAGAGATAAGCCCTTGCTCTACCAAACCCACCCGAGCATGATGGCCAGGGCTGCTATCATCCCACCCCAGATACAACTTACTGTACTGTTTTTTTCTCCTCAGAAAGAATATGATGACTGTAATATGCTTGACTGGTAAGAAACTTCGGTTAATAGGAGAAAGAATCAAAAGTAGAGTAGATATCTGTTTAGTCATACTCACCGTACTCATAGAGATTTCCCTTCCCTCATTTGATCACCAAAGATGGTGAAGGTTCATCTGGATTGGCCAAGCCAAGGATGTGTGATTGGGGCAAAGGTTTCATTGGCCCAAACCTGCCAAGGTGACTCAAAATCTCTCTCTCTCTCCTAATTATGAGATTGGAGAACGTATACTATCTCCTCCCTCTTGGGGAGGGTCATCTCCCCTATCCCTTTGGAATCTAAGGGGGAACTAGAGTGAGGCCCAGAGGAAAGGCTATCTCTGCTTGTCTAAACTCGGTGAAGGAAGTTACCCACATGCTCCAGCATCTGAGTGTATAAATGGTGGTTTGAGAGCAGGATTCATTTGTTCTCTTAATAGCATATATGCTCTTAATGGTACCCCTCACACACCCACTGCAACTCAAAGACTTTTTTCAGGAAATGTCTCTCCCAGAGGACAAACATGAAGGAGGGAGTGCCTAGAAAGTTACTGAACCCAAAAGAAACACACAGATGGGCTACTTTAAATGATGAGGAGGAGGAAAACAGAAACGGCATCGGCAACGTAGAAGACTTGGTGTTGTAGGTAAAATTGCATCCTATGAAAATATTAGGATGTAACTAGAGCATCTGAGATGGAACTCTCTTTGACATGAAGGTATCAAACGTCAACTGCACGAAATGGGAATCTGAACACATAAGAAGAAATTCTCGAAGTGTTTCCCTAAACAGAAAGCTTTCCCTAAAGCAGAAATCTTTCCTCCTCAAACCCGTCTCCATTCTGCAACTCATAACATTATCAGAATTTTCATTACAAGGCCATTTCTCCATCTTCTGGGCCTTGCCTACCCACACCAACCCCATTTCCTTACACTCCCTGTCTTGGATGTTACCTTCTAGTCATTGTTACACCTTAGGAAACACTGGGTTAACTCCCCTCTGTTTCTGCAGGTACATCGCCTCTATATGGGACATTCATATCCCTTCTCTCTTCCTAGATAATTCCTACTCATCCTTCAGGTCTCTGCTTAGATGTCCCCTCCTCCTACAATTTGTGTCAGTGGACCTTTGGGCAGTCCTGTTTCAGCTGGTGGAGAACCCCAGGGCATTTTCCATGTGTCATTGCTTCCTTCCCTTGAAGATACAGAACTGGATAAGTTGTCACTTGGGGCTCACCGCACCATAAGGCTCGGGCCATTTCATGCCCACGAGATAATTTCTATGAGTTACAACAAGGGAGGAAACAAAATCATGAGGCTTTAAATTCATAATACTTTAGGTCATAAAATTTTTTGTGTGTGCTTACTAGTTATTTCTATCACAGCATATAGGGAGCCTGCCCTCCAAGCCCAAATATAAATAAAAAACTGTAATTGGATGTCATCACTATCAATCATCCCTCTTAGGGAAGGAGCAGTGCAGCAGTGACTAGGTTGTAGTCAAGGAGTTTGACCTGGACAAATCTCGTTCTGCCATATTATCCTAAGACCAAGGTAGGAGAGGGGAGATGGAGGTGCTTTCATTTCAGTTAGACCCTTGAAATTATTTAAGGAGAGAGCCTCATGAGCAGGGGGTTAAGAAACCAAGGGGGTAATATCTTATTATTTCTTAATGGTACCTTGAGTAGAAAATAAAGGAGTTTGTTGGGAAAAAAAAAAAAAAGCTGTACTGATGGATTTCTGTTCCTTGGAATTCTAAACCTTTTCCCTACTGCTTTATAAAAAGCAGCAAGTAATGGATGCACTACTGGCAGGAAGACAGGTGTCCCACTTGTTCTTTGAGTAAGATTACCCCTAAAATCCAATTTTTGCTAATCCTGCCAAGAATAGGTTTGGGGCTCCTCCTCTAGCTCCCACAGATCTTGTGGAGGATACAGAAACCCTCCCAGAGTCTGTTTCCATCCCCTCTCCCCACTGCCAGATTATGAGCTTCTTGAGGACACAGGGTATGTCTTGTTCACGTAAGTGTTGACTGGTTCTCAGAACTTACGGGAACGCTAACCTGTGAGTCAGTTCAGGATTCCTTCAGCAGCCACAGAGCTAAGCATCAAGAGAGGATCTGACCACCAGTTTGGTTCAAATCCAGGTCCCTAGATCAACCAGTCACCAGCTCTGGTCTCACCAACTCAATTGACTTAAAGCAAATGACCCTTGAATCTATCAGCTTGTGATTTTTCTGGTGAGTAAATGATCCAAGTTGGCAGTTCACCTACCCTAGGTATCTGAGAACAGAACTGGGCTCCAATCCCAGCCCTGTCACTTACTTGGGAAAATTACTTATCCTCTTTGTGTCTCAGTTTCTTTATCTACAACATGGGGACAATAATAGTACCTCCTCTATAAAGTGGTTGTAAGGAATTAGAGAGAATATATACACATATAGTCTTCGGGGCACACACTAGACTCCCATGAGTGTTTGCTATGATGACAATGATAATGACCACATTGTTGATGACATCATCAATGATACAATGATACTATGCCTGTTTCATTCTTCCATAGTGTTAATTAGTTGGGAAATATTCCAAACAGAATGAAGAATGAATATGGGCCCAATATATACCTGGTACCTGGGACAGCCTTCAGTGTAATTAGCACACTGGGCACACTGACAGGATATTTCTGGGTCCTTGCTTATGTGCTTCCCCCTTGTCTTTCGGTGTCTGTCCCAGCTGGTGAATAGCTATGCACAAACATTTCCGATTGACAGGAAAGTCAGAGAAAGTGCAGTCTTACAGTTCAGTTGCTCCAAGTCTTGGTGATGTGATTGATGGGAGTTTTATTGCAAATGTAAAAAATTTGTATTCCTTTCTTCCTGTCCTGGCACATCACTGTTTTGGTCTTACACAACACGTCCTGGTGCATTGAAGATAACAGAGCTCTAACGTGCTTGATGGCTCTGCGTCAGAGCCGGTCAATGTACCACCCGCAGGACAGAAACCACTGGGTCCACAACACTCACACACCCACTGTCTACTAAAGACAGCGAAAACTCGCAGAGCCAGGGATGCAGAGTATATGCCAATACAATACCAATTTCACCAATGTTAACTGAGCACCCTGTATGGGTGAGTGTCTACTGCATGGGTAGGTGTGAAATCAATTCTTGTTCTATGAATGAATGGATGAATGGAAGTCTACGTATTGTGAAATTGTTGAGGAATCTAAAATGCTTCCTCTTTTGGAAACCGAATTTTCAGAAAGCAATCAAATCTCAAGGGAATTAGCTAGAAGAGATGAATACATGGCAAAATCCCAGTGGTGTTATTCCAGCTGCTGCAAAGGTGACAAATGCACAAACCCAGGGGAGTGGACACTGGCTTGACTGCTAAAAGATGAAAATCCGCAAAGAGACTTAATTTCAAGAAGACAGTGTTTGACCGTCAGCCACAGGCACGAGTTGGATCCCACAGATGCGGTGAGGGCCTTCGCTTTAGTCGATGTGCTTCGGAAAACCTTGAGGCCATTCTCTCCAGTGGTGGCTGGGTTACTGTGGGGGCTGGAGGCCAAGGAGTTTTTAGTCTCGAGAAGGACAGACAGACAGATTCTAGGCTCTGTGTCCAAAGGTCCCGTCAGTCTTCTGCACTGCTGTAACCTCAGCAGCTAGCACAAAGCCTGGCACAGAGCAGATGCTAAAATACAGCTGAATGGATGAATGAAGACATCTGCAAAGTATACTACCTATCTCTGTATTGATATAACATGTTATCTGCATTACTGTGAAAGTACTGATAACATATAGTATATATATATATATATCTAGTATATCTGCATTACCTTCCTGGTTCTAGAAGATAATGTTTATATATATAGTTTATAATACTGAGTCTATAATCTATAATAGAAGGTACCCTAATGAAGGAGAGATAAAATGGAGTAGCCAGCAGAAAGAGAAATGCCTTCAAACCCGGGGAAACGGGGAAAGGCATTATGGAAGAGGAGACATCTCATATGGGTCTTAGAGCAAAGGCAGAATCCAGGATGCCTGGGTGTTGCACAATCCAGGCTGAGGAAGTAGTAGGAAAAAAATTTCCGCAAAATACAAATATAGAGCAATGTTTCTCCAAGCACATCCTAAGGAACCATTTATACAAAACCACCCAGGAATGACCATCCCTAGCCTACTGGGTCAGAATCTCTGTCGATGAGGCTCATGAATCTGAATTCTAACAGACTCCCTAAGTCATTCTTATGAGCTACATTTTGGAAACCATTTCCAAAGAGTACCAAGCTCACTCTTTCATTTAATCCTCTCAGCTATCCAAGGAGGTAGGCATGATTATCCTCAATTTATGTCCAGGGATACTGAGGTTCAGGGAGGTGAAGTGACTTACCCAAGGTCACCCAGCCTGTAGGTAAAAGAGCTGTGATTCAAACACAGAACATCAGACATCAAACCTCTAGGCTTACCTACCACTAGTCACTGCCTCTCTGAATGCAAGGCTACAGGGCAAGGTGTGTGAAGAGGAGCTTTGAAAGAGTATGTTCTGATAATAATAGTAGTAGAGATCGATAAAGACAATGATACTGCTTTGTATCTTTTAAAAGAAAGAAAGAACTCACTGCCACTCTGGCTGCAGCAGACTTTATCAAGAGGCTCTGATTAATGAGCAAAGCCCTGGACTCCGCTCCCTAATAGATGCCTGTTATATCACCAGGAGATTTCCATCTCAGTGATACATTGCTATACCATGCTTAGGCTGCAGTGTCGATTCTGCCCTGCGTTTGATCAGGCTCATCTCTGTTTTTAAATAAAAAGGTCAATAAGTACATGCATCCAGTAGAGTAACTCGTGATCAGGAGATGAAGCTAAAGCAACTGTTGAATAATTCTCGGGGTTCAGCTCAGCATTGGATGTGGTTGGACATTTCATTTGTGGTCAGCTGGACATGGAAGGTTAAAAATCCAAGGTCATAGGTCCAAATGACCAAGGGAACCAATCTTCCTTATTGTTCAAAAGCCTCACTTGACTCTCAACCCTACCTGGCCACCCGAAAAGTCCATGGAGGGGAGACCACCTGAGAAGGTCTGGTGAATCAGAGGTCTCGCTTCCTCCAGTTCTCTGCTCAAATGTCAACTTCGAAGGACTCTGTCCACCCACGGGAATAGCATGGCCTTATGCTTTCCTTTACTTCCTTTTGCTCCATGAGGTTAGAGACCTTTGTTCTCCTCCATTTCCCCAGCATCCAGGGCTCTGCCTGTTATATGGTAGACATTGCCTAAATATTTGTTGAGTTAAAGGACAATGTGGTGGCACGAAAGCATCCTCTTTTGGGACTTCCCTGGGGGTCCAGTGGTTAAGATTCTGTGCTTCCAGTGCAGGGGGTGTGGATTTGATCCCTGGTCAGGGAACTAGGATCCCACATGGATCCCACATGCCACAGAGCGTGGCCAAAAAAAACCCCCAAAAGACCCAAAAAGCAGGAAACAAAAAAAGCATCCTCTATTCTGAGAAGCAACTTCATTCTCAGTCCTGTCTTTGCTTGGTGATGTCATTTAAAAATAAAACTTTTTTTTCTAATTAAATCTTTCAACAGCTTTCTTCTTATCATCCCTAGGATAACTTGCAGGCGTTGTGATGTGGTTTATCAGATCCTCTGGTTCATCCCATGCCTCTTTCTGTCTTGCATCTGGGTATCATACGTTCTTTCAACTGGACAGTAGTGCCCTGCTTTCCCCCGTTTCCAGGTCTTTCTATATGCACCCCCTCATCCTGAAACACCCTTTCTTCTTCCTCTTTCTTTACCTTGTTTGTTCCTAGGCATCCTTCCATTCTCAGATTAAACCCTACTTCGGGGGCTGTCTTCCCTGAATTCTCAGGCTCAGCTAGCTCCCCTCTCATATTTCTCCGTGGCATCCTGCATTTCCACCTTCTGTCACATTTGAACACGTCTCTATAGACTCCACTTTGTGAACTCCACCGAGATGGGGCTGCATCTTTCCTCCTGACTGCTGAATTCCTAGCAGTCAACACAGCGTTGGAGAGAGTCAGTGCCCAATAAATATTGCCTTTAGGAACAAATGCATGCATGCATGAATAGCAGGGCCTGAGAGTTCTCTCCCACTGAAATTACCTCCAAACACAGGACACACACAGATCTTCATCCCCTGAGATGGTGTGCGAGGACACGTGGGTGATTTTGGGTCTCAGTGTTGACAGCAGAACCTCACTCACTCCCATTATTCTCCAGGTCCAGCCCCTCACTGAGCAAATTAAGTGATCTTCTTATCAGCCAAGACCCTGGCCCTCTCCTCGGGAGCTGAGGTCATTCTCCAGTCTACACCCTAGATGGCAAAAACATTAGGGAGCTGGATCTTTTGCAAACCTATTACTTAAGCCTATAGCTAAGAAACAACACTTTTGTTTTTGGAGGTGAAAAATTTGCAACTAACTCAGCATCTAGAATGCTAGCAAAATTTGAAGCAATCTAGAGAATTGTGCTGAAACTGCAAAGCCGGGAGGCCAAGCAAAAAAGGCCATGCTAGCTTTATATTCACAGAGAAACCAGAGCCAGTCTGGAGACCACAGCGGAGGAAGACAGGGGCTGAGCAGGGGAGAAAAACACATGGAGACCTTTTATTGCTTTTGTTTAACTCTAATTACAGAAATCAAAAACAAATGCACAAATCTCCCATAATTAACCATCCAGAGATAACAACTTTTAATATTTTGTTGCATGCCCTTTTGGTACTGAAAAAGATAGGCTGGAGGCTGCACTTTTTCTTTAATAACCAGCTTCCTTACTTAGCAATGCAACACAATCGTATTCCAATGGGAGGCAGATGGCATCAGTCAAAAACATGGACTTTGTAATCAGACAGACCTGCATTTTACCCTTGCTGAACCATATACTATTTAGTTCTTTGGCAAGATGCTTAAGCCTTAATTTCCTCATCTATAAACTGGGGACAAAAGTGGAATTGATCTCTCTGTGTTGAGGACATTAAATGAATTAAAACATGTAAGTTATTAACACAGAGCCTGCTGCATAATAGATGTTTGAGTAGCTATCATTATTACTGGTATAGTATAGCATCAGCAATTACTTTTCCCCAGCCATCATTTTTGGTGGACAAAAGTGTTATCGTAAATGGATTTGCTTAACCAATCCCTCATCGTTGGACATATATGTTGCTATCATTTCTCTTTTCTGTTAGATGGGACTTTAGGATGAATAGCCATGCCAAGAGTCCCCAGGAGAAAAGAGAGCACAGAAGAAAGGGTGGTTCCAGCAAATGTCCTGGTGCCAACAGGTGGAGAGCCAATGACACATGAGTCCCCAAGGGGGAAGGGAGGGGAGAGGAGGGACATGACACCTGAAATCACTCAAAGGAGGACAAACAACTGTTTTTCTTTCTTACACTAACTGACCAAACTGTTTCACTGGACCGGAGACAAGAGTGATGGAACAACCTACAGCCACCAGAGTGATATTTTAAAATCTAAATCAGACACACTTTCTTTCTTAAAACCCATTCCCTTTATCCTTGTAGGATTTGGCATCTGTCTCCCTCTCTGACTGCAGCTCCTATTACTATCTCCTTTGCTCACACCAGTCTGAACACGCTGGCCTCCTTGCTAGTCTTCCAACTTGGAATGCTCACTCCTGCCACAGGACCTTTGCACTTGATCTACCCTTTGCTTGGAATACTCTCCCTTAGATCTTTGTATAACACACTATGCATGATGCAGGCCTTTGTATCTGCTCTGAAAGATCTTCCCTGACCTATAATTACAAAGCTATAGTAATCAAAACAGTATGGTATCAGCATAAAAACAGACACATAGACAAATGGAACAGAATAAAGAGCCCAGAAATAAACCCACACAAATACTGTCAATTAATATTTGAAAAGGGAACCAAGAACACTCAGTGGGGAAAGGACAGTGTCTTCAATAAATGGTGCTTGGAAAACTGGGTATTCACATGCTAAAGAATGAAACTGGACCACTATCTTACACCAGTCACAAAAATTAACTTGAAATGGGTTAAAGACAAATTAAAAGAGTTGCAATCATAAAACTCCTAGGAGAAAGCACAGGAAAAAAAATCCTTTTGACATTGGCTTTGACACTAAAAGCATGGCAACAAAAGCAAAAATCATTAAGTGGGACTACATCAAACTAAAAAGCTTCTACACAGCAAAAGTGACAACAAAATAAAAAGGCAACTTACAGAATGGGAGAAAATGTTTGCAAACTATATATCTGTTAAGGAGTTAATATCCAAAATATATAAGGAACTCATAAACTCAAAGGCAAAATCATCATCATCATTCTATTTAAGAATGAACAGAGGATCCGAATACACGTTTTTCCAAAGAAGACATACAGGTAACCAACAAGTACATGAGAAGGTGTTCAATGTCACTAATCATCAGGGAAATGCAAATCAAAACAACAATGAGATATCACCTCACACCTGTTAGAATGGCTATTATCCAAAAAAAAAAAAGACAAAAAAACGACAAGAGCTGGCAAAAGCTGGTGAAGATGTAGAGAAAAGGGAACCCTTGGGCACTGTTGATGGGCAAGTAAACTGGTACAACTACTATGGAAAACAGTATGGAGGCTCCTCAAAAAATTAAAAGTAGGACTACCATATGATCCAGTAATTCTACTCCTGGCTATATATCTGAAAGAAATGAAATCATTATTGTGAAGAGATATCTGCATCCCCATGTTCAGTGCAGCATTATTCACAATAGCCAAGACATGGAAACAACCTATGTGTCTGTCCATGGTCGAAAGAAAATGTAGCATATATACACATTGGAATATTATTCAGCCACAAGAAGAAGGAAATCCTACCATTTGTAACAACATGGGTGGACCCTGAGGGCATTATGCTGAATGAAGCAAATGGGGAGATGTTGGTCAAAGGGCACAAACTTCTAGTTATAAGATGAATACGTTCTTGGGGCATCTAATGTACAGCATGGTGACTACAGTTCACTGCACTGCAGACTTTAAAGCTGCTAAACGAGTACATCTCAAATGCTCTCACCACCACCACGACCACTGAAAAAATGATAATGACGTGAGATGAAGGATGTGTTCGCTAACCTTACTGTGGTGAGCACTGTGCAATATACAGGTGTGTCAAATCACCACACTGCACACCTTAAATTTACACAATGTTACAAGTCAATCATATTTCAATAAAGCTGGGAAGAAAACAAATATTCATCCACCTATCTGCTCATTTTTCAATGATTTTCTTGTTGCTTCACAGTTCACACATCTGTCTACCAACTGAATCCATCCAGCCTCATCCATCCATCTATGCATCTATTTACAGTTTAAACTAGTACTTATCAAGCTTATTTTGAAGGATGCTGAGGCAACAACAGAGAGATTAGAAGCATGAGACCATACCAGTACGGGCATTTTTAAACACCCCTCTGAAGCCAGCCCAATTATGCCTGGGGGCCCACCCCAAAATGTGCCCCTCTCCTCCCAACCCAATACCTTCTCCTTCCAGCCCAGGGACACAGGCCCCAAGACTCAGCATCCATCCCTCTAGCTCCCTGCAGCCTGGGGCCTCCATCCCTCTCCCATCTTCTGCCAGTGTTTAGTTTGCAAACAGAACTAATGCCTTCTGGGCCAGGGGAGTACACGTCACCCAGCCTGAAACACTAGTGAGATCTCTTCCTCTACCTTGTGCTGGGATGGCACTATTCCCCCAGGTGCCTAAAACGCCCAAAGCTTTGGCCATCTGTCCCTACCCCAAATCTAGCAGTTATTCCTGAACTCTCATTCTCTGCATGCCGCCAGGGTGGGGAGGCCAATGGGGCTCAGGAATGATGATGAAGATAATCATGACAGTGATAACGGTACTAGAACTGGTGTCCATGAAACTGGCTCCTGCCAATTAGCGAGAATAATATTCAAACATATTTATCAAGTGGGACAATCCAACCAGTCAGAGGAGACGCTCCCTGCAAATAGCCACTGAGACCAGCACAGCTATCCCAGTGCCCACCAGCTGACTAATTGCCTGCTTTGCATATCTGTCAATTACTGAAACCCCTCAATGGGCCGGGAGGCACCATCATGAGCCAATTTCTCAGACGTGGAAACGGAGACTCAGAGAGAGAAAAATCACTCACAGAGAAGGCAAGCAGGTCTGGAATTTGCTGAGTCCTGAGTTAGCTTGCCGAGCTCATTTTGTATGTTTGTATACTTATTTGTATTTATTATGAAAATATTTGCTTTATTTGGTAAACACCTTAGCTGTATTTTTCCCCATTTTTTTTTCACTTTTGAAAAATTTCAAACCTATAGTAAAATTAAAAGAATAGTTTTCTGAACACCCATGTACGCTTCACCCAGATTCATCAAATTCTCTCTTGCCTTCTCTCCCTCAGAAGGCACACACACACACCTTTTTTTTCTGTTCCATTTCTAATTAAGTTATAACCACCACGATGGTTCGTCCTTAACTCCTGCATCAACTTTACACTGGTAAGCACTGCCCCACATACACTCCTGTTCACACAGCCCATCACGGGGCTTCTCTTCCTTCCCGGCCAGAAGCGATCTCACCTGTGCTTCTAGACGAGCTTCCCGCCGTCTGCTGCTCACCCGTGCCGCCTAAAGAGAGGGTCCTCAGCCACAGCTCCGCTGAGTGGACCCCATCCTCTGACATGGGGACCAGGGAGGGTCTCTGACCCAGAGGGATCCCAGCCACGAGCTGGCAGAGGCCTGTGATTTGGATGGAATGAGTCAATCAGATTTCCCCCTCTCAGCAACTTGAACTAAGAGGAGAAGATAGTATTTAGGGAGTTACAGGCACTAGAACTTAGAAGGTCATGTTGATTCAGGGGCTACCGTGAAGGTGGAAGCCACGAGGAAGCAAAAGAAAGATGGAGCAGCTGCACAAGAGTAATGTAGAAAAATATAACAACAACAACAGCAGCTAACATTTATTGAACAGATAGAATGTGCTAAGTACGGCACAGTCAGTGACCCATTTAATACTTGACATAGAACTACATACAGTATCATCTCCCCTGTTGAGACTGAGACACAGATAAGTAAAGTAACTCACCTGAGGTCACACAGCAAGCAACTGGAGGAGTCTGTCTGCAACCAGCATCCTGTTGGTTCCAGGTATTCTCCCTGCCCTTCCTGAGGTCCCCTGTTCTGCTTTCTCTAGATTCCCATGAGACGTGTCTGCATCTCACAGTAAAGCCTCAATTGCACTTGAGCTCGCTGGACTGGGTTTCTGTTGACTCCAACCAAAGGGACCCTGACTAAAGCCCCTGGCCTCACAGGTGACTTCGACATGCCTCTACCCTGAGACTGGATTTCCTTAAGAACACTTACGCCCACCACTCTGACGAGTTGCCTTGAAGTTGCAGCGATAGGCCCACACATCTAGGGAGCTGAGGGTGATGCGTGAAGACACATTATGCATGACCTGTTATCAATAATTTAATATGCATAACCTGTCTTTGATGATTTCCTTATTGAGATGCCACCTTTGCTTTATTTCATGTAAAAGAAAATTTATCAGGACTCTCACACTTTCACTTGTGACCTTATACAACATAACCCATTTTCCCAGAGAAAACCCTAAGCTTCAGGGCTTGAATTTTTCCATCAGTGAAATTTTAAGGGAACTACTGCTTGCTCGATTAGGGAGAGAATTTTTTTTAATCATATTCAGGTAACCAATTTTTTGAAAATTAGCATTCTTCAAAGTACAGTTAACACTAATGACAGCAAACATAATTGAATCTCTCTCCAGTGATTTAGGAGGTACTTCTGAATGTCACTTCCCTTTATTTGAGACTGTAAAAAAAAAAAAAAAAAAAAACCCGGATAATAAAATTAAATCCTTACCTTTGCTTGCTGGAGCTTTCTGGGTGTTATATGGTTGCGAAACTAAGTCAAACGCAGATGTCACATCTGCTGTGTTGGGCTGTTTGTCAGAATCACTGGAGTCGCACTGAACAGTGTGAGAAGATACTTAGCTCCACTGCCTGGGGTCACTCTACTGATTCTACCGTAGATGCCTCCACCAAGCTGGTTACATGCCTAGATCAGCTCCTTTAGAAGTTGGACATTAGCTCTGAATTCCAAGGTGGCTGGGAAAAATCAGGGAGTTCTCATGTTTGGGAGATAAAAATTCCCACCTAGCAGAGCTGTTTTGAGGATGGGTGATTTATATGTCATGTTTATGATACAGTGTCTCGTGCTTAATAAGTGCTCAATAAATAGTAAGTGTTATTAAGGAAATAAATACTTGAGAGTTTGAGCGGAGCCAAAAAATCTATGCTTCTGGCTACCTCCTAAATATTCTGACTAGGATTTGTTTTCACAGCAGATAGAAAATCAATTCCACTCCATTATATTCTCCTCTTTAGAGAACCATTCAGGTCCCTCTTACCGGAGGAAGATCCAGAGGGAAGGAAAATGAATGCAGGAGGAAGCCACAGGTTCGAGGAAGCGTTGGTGTCGTGGAAATTCACGGGACCTGAAGGCAAAAGAGTGGGATTCGTGTCCCCACTCTCCATGGCCAGCACTTTTGAAGCAGCCAGTTTCACAGCAGCCCATGTTGGACGTGGCTCAATATTACACAGTGTTTTGATGGAATCCATATCCGTTTCTTTTTTAACTTGCACTTCCTGGCTCACTTTGTTTCTTCTTTCATCAGGCAAAGGTACATGAGGCACCTGCTGTGAGCCTGGAGCTGTTCTTGGTACTGAAGAAACACCAGGAAATGAATCGGACCTGGACCTGCCTTCACAAAAGGTTTCAAAGGAGAAGTGCAGATGAGACAAGAGAGTGTGAGGACCTTGTCCAGTCCTGGGGGTGGCGAGGAGGAGGTTCAGAGAAGACATCCCGGAGAAAGTGACCTTTAAGCTGAGACCTGGAGAACAAGAAGGAGTTAGCATCCAAGGCTTTCCTTGAAGAGCACCACAGAAAAAGTCTTTACCTTCCAAACATTTGAGGTCAGCTCTCTGACCTCATTTCCTATTACTGTCCTACTCTCTCAGTCTGATTGGACCACACTGGTCCACACTGAGGATTTCCCTTCTCCCAAAATAACATTCTCTTTCCCCCAGATGACATGATTCTAGGCCCTTTACCACCCTAACCGACCCACCATCCACAGTGCCATTGGTCAAAGCTTCTTAAAAGGTGGTGTCTCATTAGTTTCTACCCCTGGCCACAAGGCTATATGATGAAAACTTATACCTTGATGCCAACAAGAGGATTGGAGTCTCCTTGTGTGACAAAAGCTCCTCATCAAGAATGCCTTTCTTACTTATGTCCACACAAACTTGTATTCAAATGTTCATAGCAGCATCATTCATAATAGTCGAAAGGCAGCAAAACCTGACAAAGGGATAAATAAAAGGTGGTATATCTACACAGTCGAATATTACTTGGCCAGAAAAAGGAATGAAGTACTGACACATGCTACAATATGAATGAACCTCAAAAACATGCTAAGTGAAGGGAGACAATCACAGAAGACCACGTATTATGATTCCATTCAGCTGGAAGCCCAGAATAGGGAATCTGTAGAGACAGAAAGTAGATCAGTGGCTGTGGGTGGGGTGAGGAGAGAGGTGATAGGTAAAGAGTAGATTTCTTTTTAAGGTGATAAAAATATTCTAAATTGACTGGTGACTGTTTCATATTTCTGTGAATACACTGAAACAGTGGAATTGAACATTTTAAAATGGTGAACTGTATGGTGTATGAATTATATCTCAAAAAACCTGTTAAAACAAAACTTTAAAAAAATGTCTTTCTTCTCTTTGTTTGTTTGGAAATGTTTCTAGAACTCCAATGATGTGCTAACCAATGTGCCAGACACAGTGAAATTATTTTGTTGAAAAGAATAACCTTTTCAACAAATGGTGATAGGACGATTGGATAGCCACACACAAAAGAATGCAGTTGGAACTCTAACACATACAAAAATTAACTCAAAATGGATCAAGGATCTAATTAGAAGAGTTAAAGTATAAAACTCTTAGAAGGAACCAGAAGTATAGGATTAGGCAACAGTTTCTTAAATATGAAAACTAAAACACAAGCAACAATAACAACAACAAAAAATAGATAAATGAGACTTTGTCAAAATTAAAAACTTTTGTGCATCAAAATCATTATCAAGAAAGTGAAAAGACAGCCCATAGAATGGTAGAAAATATTTGCAAATCGTATACCTGATAAGGGTCTGCCTAGTATCTAAATATATTGAAATATATTAAAAACTGTTACAACTCTTACAACTCAACAACACCAGTAAAAACAAACAACCCCCCCCAAAAAAAACAAATTTAAAAGTGACCAAAGGAATGGAATAGACATCTCCCCAAAGAAAATACACAAATGGCCAATAAATACATGAAAAGATGCTCAACATCATTAGTAATTAGGGTAGTGCAAATTGAAACCAGAAGAGAGACCACGTCACACCCAGTAGAATGGCTATAATTTAAAAAAAAGAAATTATCAAGTGTTGAAGAAGATGTGTGGAAAAACTGGAGCCCTTGTATATTACTGATGAAGATGTACAGTGGTACAGTATCGTGGAAAACGGTTTGGCTGTTCCTCAAAAAGTTAAACATAGAACTACCATAAGACCCGGCAATTTCATTCCTAGCTAAGAGAATTAAAAACATGTGTTCAAACAAATGTTTATACACAAATACCCACAGCAGCATTATTCATAATAGCCAAAAAGTGGAAACAACCCAAATGTCCATCAATGGATGAATGGATAAACAAATGTGGTATTTCTATACAATGAAACATTATTCA
>NW_021703765.1:76688337-76712524 GCF_005190385.1 Monodon monoceros | reverse complement strand
GAATGGATAAACAAATGTGGTATTTCTATACAATGAAACATTATTCAGCCATAAAAAAGAACAAAGCACTGACTCATGCTACAACATGGATCGACCTCAAAAACATTATGCAAAAGGAAAGAAACCGGTCACGAAAGGCCACATATTGTATGCTTCTATGTATAGGAAATGTCCAGAAGAGGCAAATCCACAGAGACAGAAAGTAGATTAGTGGTTGCCAGAGGTTGCGGAGAGAAGGGAATGGGAAATGACAGCTTAATGGGTATGCAGTTTCCTTTGGGGTGATAAGAATGTTCTGGAATTGGATAGTGGTGATGCTTGCAAAACACTGTGAATATACTAAAAACCATTGGTTAAAAACCATTAACTTTTAATGGTTAAAAGGATGAATTTTGTGCTATGTGACTTTTATCTCAATTTTAAAAAGGGGAGGAGAAAGAACAGGAACGGCATGTGGTGAGAACAATCTACTAGGGGCATCATGCAAGGCCTGTGGAAAAAGGGTTTGTTTATTCTTCTCAAAGTCCATCTGCTGACTTTCAGGTGGTGTCTTGCCTGAGAATGGGGCTAAGAAATTTTTTTTTTCTGAACAATGGAAGAAAGTAATTTAGGAGTTAAAGAGATGGTCAAGTGAGAGTTGGGGAAATTCTGTATGACCTCTGAGGCTTTGATGACCCCAGTGTCCAAGGGAGGATGACCTAGGTGAGAACTTCTGGCCAGATGACTTTATGTTCTGCAACTGACCATCAGGACAGAATAGAGAAAGAGCAAAGGGAAGAGAGGAAACGGCACAGAGGCAGAATCCAGGAGGAGGAGGAGGAAGAGGACAGACAGAGAGAGAGGAAAACATTCTTTTCTTCCTTCCGTCTCCAAAGGCGGGTGATAGAGAATGGAAACGGGGAATGTAGATCAGAATGTAATCTTCCCTTACAAGCTGCGGTGAGGCCAGGGGCTGGGGCGGTAGCTTGCCCTGGGGAGCTGCTCACTCTGCAACAACTCATCGGCAGCCCTGCACAAAAGCGCCCTTATGAAAGGTCAAACGGAGCCAGCAGGGGAAGGGCTGATGGAAGCAATAAAGGGGCACGAGAGGGAGGAGGCCACGGGGGCAGCTGGTTCTGATTGAGAAGTTGTCCCAAGCAGGGCAGAGGCCAGTCATTCTGACACCCACCAGGGACCCCTGGGCTGGAAAAAGCCGCCTTTGTCTTCATGGCCCAAGAACTTCCCTGGTCCCATGCAGAGATCAATGGCCAATCAATAAAACCTTGGCTTGTATAAGAAACAATTATCAGCAAGCCAGAAGAACGGGACTGGGAGCCCTCTGCTCCTGTCTACCTGCCAGTTGATGGGAAGGAAGGTTGCTAAACTCTCAGAGGTCAGGCAGCTAAAGAATGACCGAAGTTCCCAGGTGCCCAGGTCAGGACACTTCATCATCATTATTAGTTACTTCTACTATCTGTCAAACATTCTACACAGTTCATGGTCTCATTGGATCCTCTCAACAACATACACACAAGTGCTGTTACTAATCCCATTTTACAGTCAGGAACACTGAGGCTCAGAGAGGTTAAGTCACCTGCCCAATAGCACTTACCTAGTGAAAGGCAGAGTCAGGGTGTGACCCCAATCTGACCTCAAAGCCTGTGCTCTTAATCACAATACTTATCTGTTTCTCACAATAACCAAATTATTATTGAGGGCCTACTATGTGCCGGGTCATGAATGCTTTGTTGGGATTTGGGTAATTCATTTCTTCTCTCGGGGCCTCAGTTTCCTCCTCTATCTCATGGAGAGTTGTCACTGATGTTCTCACCTAGGAGGGAGGTTCTGAGCATCAAGTGATAGTCATTGGTACCCATTTGGATATCCAAGTCGTTATCCATTTGGAAAATGGAAACCCTGAGCGTCTAAGAGCTTGTCCCTCACAGAGTCTTTTGCACTGGGACTGCTGTCCTACCTAGAAAGTATAGCACAGTCCTGACACAGACAGGCATCAGAGTCCCAAGCTGAGACTAGGATGGATTATTTGATTTGTCACTGAGCCCAGAGTAGAAAACAAAAAAAAAGTGAAGGTCACAGGATGGGAAAAGAGGAATGAGAAATTGCAGTTGACCGTATGATAATCAAATGCAACATTAAATAACAGGTATGGCCCAAATCATCAGGCCTCTGACCCTTCCCTGTGACTAGACAACCAATAACCACTTGCTAGTCATGGTCTTGCCCCCCATAATGATGAGCTGCCATATTTTTAACATGTGTATATCAGATTAAAAAAATTTTTTAAAACATGAAGCATTATTTTTACTTTTAAAAAGCCATAGGTGGACCCTTTTATAGCCCTCACTTGGCTGGCTAGAAAGGGCTGCTTGGAAAGTTTGAGAAGCATCCACCTCAGGAAAGAACAGGGCTGCAGAAAAAAAAAATTTTTTTCTGAGCAATGCAGGAAAGTAATTTAGGAGTTAAAGAGACGGTGAAGTGAGAGTTGGGAAAAGTGTGTGTGTGTGTGTGTGTGTGTCCATAAGAGATCTCATGATAGAACATTAGAAAGCTCTAGATCTTTTATTTATTTTGGCTTTTAAATATACCTTTAATGCCATCTTATTTGTCTCCTGACCCGATGGCATCTATGAGACTTGATCTTGCAAACAACGACTTTGCCAGGGATAACAGATGCTTGTGGTACCCAAGTCACAGCCTTTCAGCTCACCCTTGCCTGTGGCCCCAGCAGTCTGGGCACACTGACACCACTCAGCTTCAAGCTCCTGCCTAGAATCCAGAACCTCCCTGCTTCGATGCCCTCTCTACCACCACAAGAACCCGCTCAGCCTCAAGTAGGTGAATTCTGAAAGTGTGGGGCAGTTAACACCCTCGGGGAAACCCTCAAATGGGTGACTGGAGTCAGCGGATAAATAACTCAGCTGTCCTGCCTCCCATGCTTTAAACGGGGACTTCTGGGAGACAGTGTGTACACTTCTCAGATGCCCTGATGGACTTGAGCCTCACTGCCTACAGCAGCAGCTTGTAAATCATGAATTCTTTATTGGCTTTTCATCATTTCCTGATTTCACTCTCCCTGCTCCTTCACTTCTGCTTCCTGGGATTAGCTCCCAGATAAACTACTTGCCCCCAAGTACTTATATCAGGGTTCTTCTCTGGGGGAATCCAAGATAAGACCCCCAAGCATGCATCTCTCAGGAATAAAACTTCCCTCGTAGGTGTATCAGTTGGGGTTCAATCAAAGAAGCAGGCCCACTGGGAGGTGTATATATATATTAAAGAATTCGTCCCAGGCATGTGGCCTTACTCAGTTGTGACTGATTAAACAGTCTCCATAAGGCCGTTGTTGTCTTTGCATCTGATGCTGGAGTTTGAAATCTGCAGGGCAGGCAGTCCCAAAGGACAGACAGATGAGAAGTGAGAGAGAGCAAGGACAAACTGCAACCTGTGAGCACAAACTAGGACCCACAGAACACAGACTCAAACCATGCTGGGTCTCACTGCCTCTGACCTTGTCAGAGTCAAAGAAGAAAGAGTCAGATTTGTAACTGGTACACACTTATGGTTTGTTACTGCCCAATATCCATCCTCATTTCTCCTAACAACACAACAGTTTCCCTTGTGGAATAACTCTCCTCAGGCCTCAGTCAATGGGAAGCCCAATTCAAGATTAGGAAACTGAGGCCCATAGACACGTGAAATAACTTGCCCCATGTCACACGGCATGGTGAAGCCTGGTTAAGACCCATGACTTCAAGGCTAGGGCAGTGAACTCTCTGTAAGTCCACCAGCAAACAATGGTGAGCTGACTCTACAGCGCAGGGCTGGGTCAGCTGTGGGATGAAATTCAAGCAGAAACTGGAATTTGTTTTCTCACCTTTGCTCTCCCTCTCCTGTTCAGTCAGGAGTAAATGCTTGAATAGCAAGGGCAGGAACAGGACTGAGCTCGTTAAATTGCTAATTCTCTCCCTCCTGCGCCATCCCCAACAAGGCCCCAAAGCCCGCAAAACCCGTTATTTACTTAATCTGATTTTACGCCACGCGGCAATTTTTTTTGAAATTTTTTTCTTGTTGGATAATGGCAACCCTTGAGAAAGCTCTATTGATTTTTTTGATGGCAGGTTTATCGGCCTGAGTCAGCCCAGCCTTCCACCACCTGGAGTCTCCATTTAGATCTTTATCTTGTCTCTTCATAGCTTGAAAGAGTAAGTTTAGTTAAGGCCACAGGGATGGGTCCTGAGAGTCACATTCACACTCACAATGAAACAAAATTAGAAACTGCTTTAGGTTCTAATGACCACTGTATTCACATGCTGAACTATACCCCGAGGGAAGAGCACGAACACGGAGGTGAAGTTGGTATTTCCCGAATGCTTGTAGTCTAACTGCAGCCATGTAACTTTCAGGGGGTTAAAGCAGACAGAAAACCTAAACTTGGCCCAGATGCTGACACCGTGCACCCATACTAAAGCGCTCGCCATCTCCAGATCTGTTCTTCATCCCCAAATGAAGGCAATATTTTCTACCTTCCTTGTGACATCACAGACTTATCAATAAAATTGATCATCCTCAGTGGAAAAATACTGAGAATAGATGACCAGTATCCACACGGTCCCTGGTCTCATCCTTCAGACACTGAAGGGGGGGGTCTTAAAATTTGCTTTCTCCAAGAATCTTTCCATCATTTTTCCTTCATTTATTCATTCAGAAAACATTCATTGAGCAGATACTAGAGATATGAATTATTTCCACCCACACTTACACTCTCTTCTTAGACATCCTGCCCATACCTCCTTACTGGACGACTTGCTTGCTCCATTTCACATCTCACATCCTCTTGGCCCACCTCTAGTCATTGCTGCAGCAAACCACCTGCTCGCAGGTATATTCTGATAGCACCTTGCTTTAGCTGAGCCACGTACCTCCTGCTTTCTGCTCTAGGGATTTGATCTAAGGGCCATTCTGGTACAAGTACAAAACTGGAAATGAGATGAAGATAACACCCTTTGGGGCAACCTTTGACCAACAGAGACAAGGAGCTGATGAATAAATTCCTCCCTCGCCCAGTCTCAGGAGGGCATCTCTGAGGTGCATTCCACATGGTTCACACGGGATCTCTGTTGAGCATGGGCCTCAGCTTCCCACACCAGCTCACTAACACACCTTTGGGCTGGCTTGCCATCCTTCTCTATTTGACTCTTCCAAGTTCCCCCTCTCCTATTCCCCAGCATCTCTTTCCAACCAAACCACCTGCATGCGAGCCCTTCTAATAAGCTCTGCTTTCAGGGGGGCATTTGAGCTAAGACCTCCATACTGCAAAGAGATACTTCCCATCTTTAGAGCAGCACGGTGCATGATCCCATTCCCCTGCCCCTAAAACCAGTTGATTGGCCCAAGAGTAAATGCCTGGCAGGAGTTAAAGCCAATCAAATTTTCTCTTCCCTGGGAATTTAGAATCAAGATGCTAATCTCTGTGTGATGTTCGAAGTGGAAAGCACTGTAAAGCCTGGGCTGGGGACATCCATGTGCCCACGGAGCAGAGGAAGCCAGTTTGCAGAGAGACAGAAAGAGATATCATGCAGTCTTAGAGAAACACAGGGGGAAACTGCTGGGTCATTTTCTATTTTTTCTGGTTCAAGTTCCTTGCTAGCCCAACTCCCCTTCCCACCTTTGGGTTCTCTGAGACCCTGTTGTCCTTCCAATAAATTCATTTTTCTGCTTATACTAGCTTGAGGGGGACTCCATTATTTGCAATGAAACAGTTGCTAAATCCAAACATCCTCTTATGTGACAGGCACTGTGTTAAGCTCTGGATGAACAATAATGAACAAGACACAGCCCCGGCCTTCAAAGAGCTTAACATCAAACTGATCAATAAAACATGAGGTAGTGTCTCAAAACAGTTCCTATGCTGCCAGGGCTAATTCTTTTCAACACAATCCTGTATATTATGCCAAATAACTAATTACTCCATTCATAATAATTGCAACCATTTCCTAATCCTTACCATGTGTAGAGCACTGTGCTTTATGTGTGTCAGATCTTTCCAGGCTTTACTGAAATGGTTCATTTCTTTAGTGTTAGGAATATTGCAGTAAATAACATCATTTCAAGTTATGATAAGTGCTGTAAAGAAATCAACCAGGTGATGTGACAGAGAGATAAGAGCCAGGGTGGAGCAAGTAGATGAAAACTATTTTAGATAATGAGAGGAGAGAGTCAGAGAGAGCTTCCCTAAAGAATGAACATTTTCACCGAGACTTACAGAATGAGAAGCAAGTAGATGTGCAAAAAAACAAAACAAAACAAAAAAAACCCGAGGGAAGAATACTCTGGGTGAAGGGAAAGGAAAGTGCAAAGGCCCTGAGGCAGGAATGGAATGAAGGAATAAATGAATGACTAGATTCCACATAAGACAACTCTTCCTGACCCTTGAATTACATCTGTCATTCTCAGCTCTCTAGGCGCACAGGGATTTTTTAAAATACCCATGTTTAGGCTACTCCCTGCCAAGATTTAGACTTGATCAATCTGGGGTAGAACTAAATTATCTTTCTTTTTTTTTTTTAAAGCTCCCCAGCAACTGTGATTCACAGAAAGGGTGGAAAATGACTAGACTAGATGGACATTGGTGCAGTATAATTTACATAAAAAGGAAGCAAACATGATGGGGAAATGTGATGATTGGTTATCTCTCAAATCTTGGATCAATTCCTTGGTTCCTATGGCAATTGTCTGTATCCAGGCAACAGTCTCCCAAATGTGGGTTTTTGGAGACTGGGTGAAGGGATGTGATACATCCCAACCAGGAAGTGCTTCACTATAAGAAACTTTGTCAATGTTGCCAGACCCTCCCCTAGGCTGGGTTAGGCCTCACCTCTCTTCTCCTCAGCCCCCATACTTAGCCCCACAAAGCACTTATCACATGATGTGATATATGCCTGTATATTTGCTCATCCAGTAGAATTCCACAAAGGCAGGAACTGTGTCCTCTTCCCCAAGGCACCTTACATGTCTTTCAGGTCTCAGATCAGATACTACTTCCTCCAGGAAGCCATCCTTGACTTCACCCCAGGAAAGTTTAGGTACCTCTGTTGGGGGTCCCTTTATCATAGAACTTATTGCCCTATATTCTAACTGTATTTACACATATCTCCCTCAGTAGTCTGGGAACTCTTTGAGTCTAAGACCATATTTATTGATTCATTCCACTGATATCTACTGATCACCTTCTATGTGATGCATATTGTTCCAGACACTGGAGGTACAGCAGTGGAGAAAAATGGAGCTGCTCTCATAAGGCTCATGTCACTGTGGTGGGAGGACAGACAATAAACTCATCAGGCACACAGTATGTCAGACAGTGGTAAGTGCTCTCAGTGTGATGGGAAGACATGGAAAGCCACTGGGTGGCTTTAAAGAGAGGAGTGAAATGACCTCACTTTCCTTTTAAAAGCATCATTGTGAATTCTTTGTTAAGAAAGTGTGAGAAACCAAGGGCAGGTGCCAGAAGGGCATGGCATGGGGCTCTTTCAATTAACCAGGTGAGAGATGAAATGGTAGTAACAGAGATGGTAAGGAGTGGTCAGATTCTGGGTATGATTTTAACTGCTTAATTGATGTAGAACTGGCATACAATAAACTGTACATACTTAAAATACAACTTGATAAGCTTTGATATATGTTACACTTGTGAAACCATCACCACAATCAAGGTAATGAACACATCCGCCACCACCCCAAAGTCTCCTCGCACCCTTGGTCCTCCCTCCTGCCTCCTCCCACCCCCAACCATTGTTCTGCTTTCCAACACTATGGATTAGTATGAATTTTCTGGAATCTTATATAAATAGCATCATATCATACTCTTCTGCATCTGGCTCCTTTCACTCAGTATAATTATTTTGAAATCCACTCAAGTTGTTGCACGTACCAATAGTTTGCTCTTTTTCATTCTTGAGTATGATGCCATTGCATGGAGGTACCACAATTTGTTTATCCATTTACCTGTTGATGGACATTTGGGTTATTTTCAAGATTGTGGGTATATTTTGAAGGTAAAGCTGAAAGAATTTGCTGGTGGAGAGGCTGTAACATATTACAGAAAGGGCAGAGTCACGAATGACCCCCAGCTTCTTCACTTCAACTGGGAAGATGGACTTTCCAATTGTTGAGATGGGAAACACTGCAGGGTTAGAGTAGAAGACCTCTAACGCCCAATATACTGCCTAGCATACAGCAGGAGTTCAATAATGTTGGCTGAAGAAAGGACGAGGACAGGAAGAACAAAAGGAAATAGTGTAAACTCAGTCTGGGGTGCTGGTAATTCAACTCCTAAATTTCAAGCCAAGCTATACCTATTCTCTCCTTTTCCACATCCCCCATCTCGCTCCCGCTCCCGAGGCCCAGGCAGTCATAATCATAAAGAGACTCCTTGGGCACAAAGGAGGTGGAAGCCAGGTTCAATTAGAGCAGGGCCCCTTGTTCTCAAATGGCCTCGGGTCCAGGAAGCATTGTTTCCTCCCCAGCATGGGGCTGAATGCACAACTGTCCTCTTTGGTTTCTGAACAATAACTTCCAAATTACTCTCCACCTGGCAGATCCACTTGAGATCTATGGGTCACAAAGAAGCGTCCTCCCTCTCCCCCATTTACTCTGTACTTCCCAAATGCTCCAGCTTGAAATGTGTCTAAATGAGTTGAGCCCCAGCGTGAACTGTTATTAAAATCCACACACACCAACGTTTTCTATGGCAAAAAGATATAAAAGACAATCCACAAAACAACAGATACAAATAGCCAATAAACATAAAGGAGGGAGGATGCCTAGCCTCACTATACTCGAAGAAATGGAAATTCCTACAATCTAGAGAAAACATCTTATTCCTATCAAATTGGCATGATTAAAACAAATGCAAATAAGCTAGCGTTGGCAAGAGTGTGAGGACACAGACAGGAATGTACTTTGCTGGTGGAAGTGCAAACTGGTACAACCATTCCGGAGGAAGCTTAAAGAATGGCCAGAGTCTTTGATCCAAAAATTCTATGTTTAGGAATTTGTCCCGAGCAAATTGTTATGGACGTCTGTAAAGATATTCATCACATCATTATCTAGAACAGGAAATGTCACCAACCACCTTAACATGTAAAGAAATTATGACACGGCCCATCAACAGAATAGATAAATGCACTGTGTATATTCATACAATGAATTTTACAGCAATGAAACAGAACAGAATAGTATACATGCAACAACATAGTTGGAGCTTTCAAACATAATATTAAGTGAAAGAAGGAAAAAAGAGAATACATAGAGTATGATTCCGTCATATAAAGTTCAAAAGTAGACAAACGTAAACTATATTGTTTAGGGATGCAAACACAAGCGGTAAGACTGTAAGGAAAAACAAAGCGATTTCAATAAAAGACAACACTCTAGGGAGGAGGCAGGGGGTTAACTCTAGGGAGGAGGCAGGGGGTACACACAGGGAGCTCCTGGAGTTTGGCAAGGTTTTATTTCTTGCCCTGCGTGGTAATTATGTGGGTACTCAAACTGCTATCATCCTTTCTGCTGTATTTTCCTGCCCCTGGTCATTTCAACGCTAAGCAAGGTCAGGGAATGAGCTTCTTTCTTTCAAAGCTTATGATGGAACCATACACAGAGCAAGGTTTGACCACTTGTATCTAAAAATTCTAACAAGCTTGGCATGAATAATCTGTCCTTAAGATTTCTTCCATTAGACCTTTAGAAGATCTAAATTCTAAATATCAAATTCTACTTTGAGAGGATTGTTCTGGAAGATAACAGGGCCACCTCATCTCTGAATTTGCTGAAATTTGGCATCACTAAGAAAGAGAGAGAAAGAGGGAGAACAGGTGATATTACTCACTAAAGTCCTTCTTTTTAAACAAGTTAGTTAAATAAAAATGTGGCTGAGTTTGGGGCAGTGGTGGAGGAGACAAAGACATCCCAGATAATCAGGAGGTCACAGGCCGAGCCACAACACACAGACCTCTGCTAAGTGCTAAGCACTCTCCTTGACACTGGGGCAGAACAAGAGATAGCATCTGGCCTTAAGAAACTCATAGAGCAAGGGAAGGCGGCAGAATAGCAGTGAAATAGTCCATTTGGGGGATGAGAGAAAAGTTTGAGGCCATAGAAGAAAAAAGGAAATGAGGGCATGTGTTTCTTTTCTGAGCCACTATTTCTATTCTAGCCCAATTTAGCAGGATTTAGAAACCAACGGGTACCCAGAATGAAAGAACTGCTTCCTTCTTCCTGGCAGGCCTAAGTTCAAGCACATCTTGACGCATCAAAAGCCTTCTGCTAGGAGGTAACGAGACTGCCAGTCCACAGGAAGATTGGGCCCTCTCTTGTCAAGAGGACATGGTATCTCAAGCACTCTTCATGTTAAGTATATTCTGCATCTAATTCAGAAGCTAAAGTGTCAATTTGTGATGATCATTAATTAAAACAAGAGCAGCAGCAACAACAGTGAGGAGGAGGACTGTGAAATTTACTGAGGCTCAAAAGTGCCAGGTGCTTAATTTGCATTATTTCATTTTCTCACGTAACATAACAGGTAGTATTTTTATTTTATTTTATTTTACTTTTGCGGTACGGGGGCCTCTCACTGCTGTGGCCTCTCCCATTGCGGAGCACAGGCTCCGGACGCGCAGGCTCGACGGCCATGGCTCACGGGCCCAGCCGCTCCGCAGCATGTGGGATCTTCCCGGACCGGGGCACGAACCCGTGTCCCCTGCATCGGCAGGCGGACTCTCAACCACTGCGCCACCAGAGAAGCCCGAACAGGTAGTATTTTTAGATATTATTAATGTTCCCATTCTACCAATGAGGAAATGGAGGGAGAGAGAAGTGAAGCCACTTGATCAAGGTCACACAGCTGGTTGGTGGCAAAGGCTGTGTAAAACCAGGTCCTCCTGACTCAATCACCACGCTAAGAAGTACCACGTGAACACTGCCATGGCGCCGGCCCGTCCTCCATGATGGGAGGGAACCTTAGCTATTGTGCCTTGCTCTGCTCACTCCAGAAGCACTGGTTTGTGAGTCAGGGGATCTCCAGGCTAAGGAGATAATACAGCAGGGCAGAAATGGAGTGATGTTGAATGGCTTTGGTGACTTATTCTCTGGCAACAATTGTGCGGCTCAGAGGGATGGTCAAGCATCTTGAGGCCCTAGAGACAGCTGACTGCATTCCTGATGTAATGGTGGTTTATTTAGCAATCTCCATCCTCTCTATCATGTTGTCCAGGGTCCTGTGCATTGGAATTGCTGGCTGCTAAGGGAGTGGGAGAGAAGTTCTCGGGCTACATGAAGTCCCTGGAGGAGGTATTAGATGAGGTGTCCCAATAAGATCTTTGAATAATTCTCACCAGCACCAGGAGGAACGAGGGAGACAGCAGGTTCCATACCACTGCTTATTTCCTTCACCTCTTGTGTCAAAGTGATGGGGCTTCTGCTGTCTTCCATCAAATCACCTTCTCAGCATGCTTTGGAGTCAGGATACAACGCTTGGGACTCGTGGCTCATTCTTATGCCTCTGAGAGTGGGGAGGTCATTGCCAGTGACTAAGCCTTGGAGAGGCAAATAAGACTAAGGAGAAAGATCAGTAGAATAAGGAGACTTGGGATGATTGGGAGGGAAAAGAGGAAAGTCATACAAAGAGTCCAAGACTGGTTCCAATAATGACCACCATTTGCTAAGCACTTACTAGATGCCAGACCCTGTGCTTAACACTTTACCTATATTATCTCATTAAAATCTCACAAGAAACCTAAGAAGTAGGCATGAGCTCCATTTTACAGATGAAGAAATTGAGGCTTAGAGAGGTAAGATGAAGTCCCCAGGGCACACAATCACTAAGTTGTGGGTTTGGGATCCAAACCCCGATCTATCTGTTTCCAATGGTCCATGCTCTTAGCATTACAAGATACTGCTTCTCAACCCAGAACAATTAGTTCTGAAATGAATTCTGTAGCTCAAAGACAAAATTTAAGAAATTAAATAGATGAGGAGAGAAGAGAAAAAAGGAGAAATCATCAGAGTGCATTGTGTGTAGTGAAATATGAAACAAATATGAATGTTTTGTTTCCCACTGTGTGTGTGCACATGCACATCACCAGGCTGTGGCGTAAAATGCATCTCTTACCATTGATTATGGTAGAAAAAGTTTGGAGAAGCACTGCTTTAAGGTTGTCAGTGTCCTCATTTGTTGTCTCAACAGTTTCAAATAGGTACACTGTGCTGTCCAAGGTACTGAAAACACAAATATCAACCCAGGAGCCCCGCCCCAAGGCATCGAAGCCCAACAGGGGAGCAGACTCTGTGCAAATAATGCCACGTGCAAAGAGATTTGATGGAGAAGCCCAGGAAGCTGAAGGAAAAGCATGGGGAGAACAGGGAAAGCTTTGCAGAGAAAGGTCTCCATGAGGTGAGTTCCGAAGTTGTCGAAGCACATAGGTAATGAGGTTCCTGGGAGAGAAAACTGCTCTCTCATTCATATGAAAAAGGGAAATGCTGGGCAGACTAGGAACCCATCCCCATTCTTGCTTCATGATCATGATATTGGATATTTACTGAGTACTGACTATGAGCCAACGTACTTGATCCCATTTAGAATCATGTCCATAGCAAACGTACAAGGCAGGTCCAGGATTTTCTCCTCCAATTTACAGATGAGGAAACTGGGCCTAGAGAGTGATCTGCCCAGGGTAGCACAGCAGAAAAAGACAGGGCCAGGATTAATACCTGAGCAGGTAACTTCAGTGTGTGTGCTCTTAATCACTACCATATCACCCTCTCTAACCAAATCATTAAAGAGTCTGGAGAGAGGGGAGAAAAAGCAAGAGTGAGAAATGAGGCAGAGGCCAAGTGATCTTGAGATCGTGACTCTATATACACAATCCCGACAAGTCTGTGAGGTAGGGACAATTATCTTCCCATTTTATAGATAAGGACACTGAGGCTCAGAGTGGTGTGGTGATGTCCTTCTCAGTAGCCACACCCACATAAGCTCCAGTTCTGAGCCTCACTCCCTGCTCCAGAATCTGGAAAATCCCTTTCCTCCCAGGCTTTGTGAGGAAGCCTTCACTGCTGGCCCATCTGAGGAGGTGTCTCGTCTCTGCCTGGGAAATGTGGAAGCCGCGCACCAGTGGCCCCAAGCCCCAGAGTAGGCGAGGCCACTAATTAGATGAGTCTGTTCTGGTGTCTGCCCAGATGCCAGCAGACAGACGGAGATGAGATGGGAATCCCAAATCACTCTGTTTTAGGGCATCGGAGTCTGGTGCCCAAGTAAGGTGACATTTCTGAAAAATGGCAGTGGGGCCCAGCTCTGGGCAGAGAGAACGGGAAGGGCTGCAAGAGGGAAGGAGAGCTGGCGGGCGTGGGTGATGAGTTGATCCTTTGTGCCCTGAAGGCAAAACAGAGATAAGCATTCATTGACCTGGTTTTAAGTCCTAGGGAGGACTGGCATGAAGAGGTAGCTTTGTAAAGAGGGAAGAGCCCAGAGTTTAGGCAAGGGAGACAGGGTTGAAGTCTTCCTTCTCCTCACAGCAGCTACCAGTATCCTCCTCTATGAAATGGATGTAAAGACTGCCACATCTAACACTGACAGAGCACACACCATGTGCTGCTCTCCACTATTAACTAGGTTAACCCTGAAAACAGTCCCATGAGATAGACGTGTCCACCATCATCCCCATTTTACAGATGAGGAAACTGAGACTTAGTGGCAACTCAGGTCATAAGCACAGGAGACAGGGCTTGAGCCCCAATATATGCCCTTAGCGATTGTTTTATGCTGCCACAAGGAACAGTGAATCAGTGTAGCAGCTGCCGCCTACTGAGCACGTATCACACCCACCTACTCTCATTTGGTTTTCTTGGTATTGGTCTCAGCAGACCTATTTTACGGATGGGGCAACTCTAGGGCCTGGCAATCTGTAGAGATGTGTGCAGGGTCCCACAGACGCTGACTTCCAAGCCCACATACACAGCCACCACACTCATGGTTCCCCTGCCTGGACAATCATAAAAATCACCTGGGAGAGGGCTAAACATTTGGACTTCCAAATTCCATTCTTAGAGCTGGTTTGGAGTAGGTCCTAGGAATGTGTATGTTGGAAATACACCCAAGGTGATTCTCATTATCAGTGACTTGCCAAAAGTGACATGTTAGAATTACATGAAATAATGAGGGAATGATTAGTAAACTTCAAAATGCTATAAAAATGCGATAAAGTATGCTTTTAACCGTAATATATTTCATCATTATTAATAATAACAAACCACTGTAAATGTTGCTGGAAGCATCGGTGAACATGCGCTAAGTTCTAATGAGCATAAAAGCTGAGAAACCAGAAGACACGGTGACTGACCTCAAGGAGCTAGCAGCCCAATAACTGAGATAAAGGATGTTTTGGTGTTTTTCCAAGAGTGAGTTGCTAAGGAACATGTCAAGAAAGAATGAGATAATTCATGCTACTGTCAGCATATGAAGCCAGAGGACGTTCAATTACCAATGTACAGAGCAGAAGGATGTTAACGTGTGTCTGAATTCCTTGAATTCACTCTGTCAGAGGGTGAGAATAAAAGGTTGAAAATGTTGTAGACGGCCCGGAGGAGTGGCATCTTAGACTACAAGCTTAGCATCTGGGCATGGAGGTGGGAGACTGCGTCAGAAATGGGACAGAACTGGCAAAAGAACATGAATGGATTTGCCAGTTGTCTGACAGTGTGTAGCAATCACCCAGTTGTCATCAAGATAGAAAAGAAAGACAAACATTCCAAGCAGTTTAGCATTATTAACTCATATTGAATTGCATCCACTTGGCTGGTGTTCTGCTTACATGTTGACGGGAACTACGACTTGCATTCTTAGGAACATGCTTTCCTCTCTTTCCTTGCGCTGTACAACTTATAATAATGTCTGGCTCTAAGGCTGGCCAATCAGGTGTTCACAGTACCCTGGTCTTATTGATTGACTAAATGATGGTGTTATGGCCCAATCAGAACCAAACAGATTCTATTCTTTGACTTTTGGGGAAATGCTGGTAAGGGAGAATAACTCCCCTCTTTATTGAAGGGCTTGCTGGAAGGACAGGATATAAGCCTGGAGCTGCTGGTGGCCTTCCTGTCATCACTGGGGACAGCCTACCTGAGAGCAGAGCCAACACGGAGGAAGTAACAGCTGAGATGGGGGAGAGGAAAGAGTGAGAGAGAGAGACTGTGGAAGATGTCATTTGAACCTATGGATCCAGCTGGAACTACCAAAGTCTCCATTGTATGTATGTATGTATGTATGTATGTGTGTGTGTGTGTGTGTGTGTGTGTGTGTATAAATAAATAAATAGCTAGATAGGTAGGTAGGTAGGTAGGTAGACAGATAGATAGATAAATAAAATTTTGTTCCTAATTCTCTTTGAGTTGGGTTTCTGGGCCTTGCCACTCAAAGTCCCAACTTTTACAGATGCATTCTCCCTCCCTCCTCAAACTCTCACTGCCCAGGCTCAGTAAGATTTGGGAATAAATGAGATGCAGGTGGATCATGCAGTGATGGGAATGGGAAAAGAAAGGAGAGTATGCAGTGACGTAATTGTAGCAGGCATATTTCAAGCTAAACTTTTGCAAAGACTTTTTCAACAAGAGGATTCTATTTAAAGAGAGGACCATTCCTACCAATAGCCTTTCCATGGTCCTTCTCTTAAATGCAGCAGGCAGCTCTTTCTTTTTTCCTCTTTGCCAATAGTTTATTTAACACATGTTCACTGCAGGAATTTCACAAGCCACTAGTATACAGGGTCGTGTCTCTTAATAAGACAATAAAGAAATAATATACTCTAAACCAATGATAGGTTAATCACACTATTGTTCCGGGCAAGGGGAGATGACAGAAGTAAAGTCCAAATTAAGTCGAGGTGTACCTTTATGCAAGTTTGGTTTCTAGGGAAAGAAGGCTTAACCAAATGGGAGCTGACTTTCACCTGCCAGTACAAAACGAAAGTCCCTTGTTGCTGGAGCTCGTTGCTAGGGAACCACAGCACCTGTGGGGCAGGGTAGGCTCCTCCCAGGGTTATCCCTCCGGGGACCCGTTGCCCACCTTACACCACTGCGAACGACGAGTGCTCGACAGGAAAAAGATGTCCCTTTTCTTCTTTAGATTGCTGTACAGTTTAACCCCACTGCCGACCAAGAGCAGCCTGGCCAGGGCAGGAGCAAGTGGAGAGCTAGATCATCAACTCAAAGTCTGTAGCTTTTGCCCAGACCAAAACTCTCGGATATTCCTCACAAACTCTAGGTGCTCACAGTCTAAATGTCCCCTTGCCTTTAGTCCCCTTGCTTCTCCACGTGCTCTTATCGATAGGCCCCCAGCGGGGCCCCTCAGCAGCTGTGTGTATTAAGGACAACTGATGTGACGATGACATCCTGACACTACTTCCAAAAACAACCTTTTTGTGGTCGTTGTCATAAATAAGTGCATTTGAAATTGTATCAAACCAATACACAACACAGGTAGAGAGAGAGATGCTGAGTGAGCCCACCCGTTCTTGTCCCCAGTGGTTCAGGTCTTCCCAGCCTAGGAGCTAGACTTGTAAATGGATGGTTCCAGCCCCAGACACTGCCTGACTGTAATTCCATGAGAAACCCTAAGGGAGACTGGCCTCGTGGAGGTCGGTCAGCCCCAGAACCATGAGAGATAAAAATAAAATGATTGTTGTTTTAAGCCACAAAGTTTTGTGATGAATTGTTATACAGCAATAGATAACACAGACCCCATTTCAGAATAACGTTTCCAAATGCTAAAAGAGCATATATAGGATTACAAAGGCACACGGAGAGATTAAAAACCCAGTATATGACAATACATGTGCTTTTCATCAATGTAGTAATAAATAAGGTCTGGTGTTGCGTATAATGACTCCTATAATTTCAAAGTGTTGTTTGGAGCTGTCCACACAGCAGACATTTTTTGTCTGTGATATAAATAACATGATATAAAGATATTTGCTACTTTTTGATAAAGTCACAGGTAGTTCTAATACTATGGCCACATGCTGCCTTTATTCATTATGGAAGGGAAAGCTAAATGTCAGTCACCAGTGAGTGAAAGGAAAGGAATAAAGGTGTCATTTTTTTCCCATCCAAGTTCATGGACTGCTTTCCTCCACCCCCCACCCCCAGCTGAGAACCACAGGAAGCTGGTGCTTGCAGGAATCTCAGGAATTATAAACCAGTCCTGTCTTTTCCATATGTGGGACGCGAGGGGTGTGACATTAAGTCTGATGATAAACTGAGATTCTAATGGAGTACTCATAGCTCAGGCATACAAAACTGGAGTGAGGTGGCCATTGAGGATCTGGTCTCAGACATGTCCCTGCACCACTGAGCACCAGAGCTTCCTGTGAACTATGCCTACGCCAAGGACACCAGCCATTTTTAAAACAACATCTGGTAATTGCAACCTTGAGTCTCAAGGTTGTTCCCCCTTGTAACTAATTATGCAACCATTTCGGACCCCAACCAATCCTTACTTCATAAGCACCCTTACTTCTTGCCAGCTCCATTTATGATTCTTGATAAACCACTCATGTAACTAACCGGAACCTTGCAGTTTTTGCCTTTACAGACCTCCCCCATTTTGTAGTTTGGTGGAACACAATTCAACTGCTTCTTGAATATGTGGTCCCCTGGGCTTCTTGAATCTGTGTCTCCTGGGCTGCAGTTCTAACAAACTCCAAATAAACACCTTTTTATTTCAATCAGGTCTCCATTTCTCAGATTTTGGTTAACAAGTCTTTGCTCAATGTGAGTGGCTCTTTGGTAGCAGTGTATTTTCCCAAGCCACTCCTCCGTTCCGCTTCTCTAGAGTTATCTGTCTTGTACTCTCCCTTTCATGGATCTGTCTGTATCTCTTTTTCCATGGCCTTTTCTTCTTCTGTGACCCCTCCTAGTCATGAAATTAAATGCAGAGCTTTAAAATCAAAGCTGTGTGTATACTCACTTCCTTCTCAGTCTTGCCCACGATTCAAGAATTCATTTACTGGGTACTCAGTTTTCTTCTTTACATGCTGCGATTTGTCACGTGAACCCTCTACTTAGTTTAAACAGATCATGAAACCGGCTACATCCCTGTGCCCCACCCCCAGAATGCTCTGTCCCCTCCTCCCCTTATCTAAATTAGTGTCTCCTCAGCAGGTAGTCTGGGCTCTGCTCTAGCAGAATCACTTGGCTCCACCTCTGACCTAAAGGCCGCCAGGGGGCAGGTCTTAAGAACCTGCTCTTTAACGAGCTGCCCTGGGTGGTTTAATGGCCCTGATAGTTTGAGAACCCCCCACCCTGGTCGACAAATGTCCACCCAATTTCCACCTCTTCTGCTCACCACGGCCTCACCCGCCTCTGACACTCCCATTTTCAGAGCTGCTATTTCTCTTATCCTGCCCTGCCTTCTTGATGGGAACTTTAGAGCAGGGAGGAAGAAAGAGGATCAGGTGGTGAGCACCTGTCATGTGCCAGACGTTCTATGCGATCCAGTGAAGTAAATGTTATTGACCTTCTTTTACAAATAAGAAAAAGTTCAAAAAGTTGAATGACTGGTTCTGGGTCACACAGTTACTAAATGGTGGAAATAAACTTACAGCCTTGATCCTTTTTTTTTTTTTTTTTAGCTCCAAAGCCTCTGTTCTTCTCCTGACACAGACCTTATTCAACTGAGCATCTAGGTTGCAGCCTAGCCACTTTCCATATGCTAAGTCGCGATGTATGCTCCTTTTCCCCAATAACCTGAACTTAATAACCTGAGCTTGCCCTTGAGCCTTTACAGATTTTTCTCATTTTATGCCCCGCCCTCTCCATTCAACATGTCTTTCTAAAAGTCCTTCTCTGGTCTCTTCTCTTTGCTCGCTCTTCATACTGACCTCGTTTTTTGACCTACATGCTGGATGCTCAAATCTATCTCCAGCCCAGACTTCCTCCTTGAGCTTCAAACCCAGATGCCGGATGTCACGGGTACTGAAGTTCAACAAGCTGGACTCTATTTCTTGGCCCTATTCCCATCTACAGACCATCCCAGTCACTGCGGCAGATTCTGAGGAAGTGCTCTTTTAACATCTCTCCCAGCCTCTATCTAGTGGATATCCCCAGTGCAGAAGCCAGAACACTCCTTCTCTTCAGCTCTACCTCTAAATTTTCCAGAGCCCAGAGCTCAGTCCTACACTTATAACTTAGGTGTTCTTTCAGTTCAAAGGCGTTCAATTAGCATATGTTCGCTGATGAATCCTGAGTCTCTCACGCGGGGTTCAGACCTGTATATTGACCTCATAAGGGCAGTCTCCACGTGGGCATCTAATCAGCATCCCAATATGTCCAGAAGAGAACACTGAGATCCCTGCTGCCTGCAATGCTCACCTTCCACACTGTAGATGACTTACTCCTCTGTCTCCTTCAAATCTCTGTTTGGAGATGCCTTGCTCTACTCATCCTATCTAAAACAGCAGGCAGCTCTTTCTTAATTCAACTGTCTGCTCTGGGTCCAAGATAATATCTCAAAAAAAAAAAAAAGAGGGAAGGAAGGAAAGAAGGGAGGGAGGAAGAGAGAGAGGACAGAAAGAGAGAAAGGGAGGCAAAAAGACTGTTTCCTAAATCAACAGTTCTCAACCCTGACTACAAGTTATGGAGCTTTTGAAAAATACTGATGCCCAGGTTCTACCTCCAGAAATTCTGATTTAATTCATCTTGGGTGTGAGGAAATATTGGTATTCTTTGAGAACCACTGAGTAGTACTGGTGTCTTTCCTTGTGTGGCCCTTGGACCTGAAACATCAGCGTCACCCAGGAGCTTGCTAGAAATGTACAATCTCAGGCCCCACCCTGGACCTGCTGAATTGGAATCTGCATTTTCACATGATCTCTAGATGATTCCTGTGCACATTCAAGTTCAAGATACAGGGACTCCCCTGAAACCAGCTTCAATTCTGGGGAGAAAGCTGGCATAGCTCTGTACCCTGGAGCCAGCTGTCTTGGGTGAAGCAGAGAGGAGAGGACCGTCCGGGTGGCCCACATCAAGGACAGGTGACTTCAGTCAGCCCCCCGCCCCGCCAGCCTTTCTATTGTCGCTGCTTTTCCAAGATAAGTCGCTGTGCTGTGTAATGGTCACTTAAATCACCCGAAGCAGAGCGGCCCAGCTCTAGCCCCAGAGCAGCATCGCGCAATCACACCGAGGAAATCGTTCTTATGTTTCATTGGCACTCTTTCACAGAGACGGTCTGCTGCCAGGTGTGACTGCCGAGGTGACAGGCTGGACTGTCTGCGTCCCCATTCTATCAGCCAACTTTAACATGCACGTGAGTCACCTGGGAGATTCTGATTCATGGTATCTGGGGTGGGGTTGGGCGCTGGGGGTGGGAATCTGCCTTTTGAACCAGGTGGTGCTGAGGCTGCCGGTCCTTGGAGTATCGAGAAGGGCTGGACTCCACAGGTAAACCCGGAAGGCCCACTTAGAAACATGCCTGTGCTGAGAGTTTTCTCTAGTGTGACCTCATTTAACCCTAACAATGCTGTAAAGGAAGGTTATTTAAAAGCTATTCCCATTTTCCATGTGAAGCAACCAAGGTTCAGAGCCCACTCGAACCGCAGCCAGCTGATCTCCCAAGTCTAGCTGTGCGTCAGAATCACCTGGGGGCTTTTTCAGCCTACACTCCCTAGAAGATTTTGATTCTGAGGTGGCTTCAGGGATACGTATTTTTAAAAGGTCCTCGAGCAATTACAGCGCAGCTACTTGGTGGACTGACTTGGGGGATTACAGATCAAGATGTCGCTACCTGCCTGGAGCAGATCAGAGCAATTCGTGTGCGGCCCACTTCCTTTAAAGAGTAACTGCTTCTTATTTTCTTTACATCCTTGACACCTGGCCCAACATCTGCCAAAAAGCAACGGCTTCCTAAGAGTTACTGCCTCTGTAAATGAGTTGAGAAATGGATGGTGGACGGATACAGGCATGTTTGCAGGGAGAAAGGAGGCAGAAAGGAGGTGGGGAAGGGAGGAGGAGAAGGGAGAGATGAAGCAAGCTAGGGGCTCCTAGAGCTTGGCATTTACCCACACACTTGCATCGAGTCCTCAGAAGCATTTTTTAATGTCACAGATATAAAACAGGGAGTACTATCTTAGCAAGTGAGCTAACCAAGATGAGATGTCTGTATTTACAGGATACACTGAAACCCTTACCGACTAATGGACAATGTAGGCAGGGACGGGGGGAGCGGGGAGAACCGGACTCTGCCATAACACGTGGAAGGATGGTGTCAGCCTCTGTGCCAACCAGCGTGACGAGCTCCCTCGCCGTGAGGCATTAACCTACAGCGGTGGCCTACTTGCAGAGAACAGGCCTCCCGCTCCCCAAGCGCATTTGCCACCCTCTCTTCCTCTCCCACTCTCCTTCCCCAGCTCGCCTCCTCCTTATGTCAGTTTCCTGCCTTCATTTCTGTCTTGTTCCCTGGGGTCTTAGAACCTTCCTTTCAAGGTTCTAGGCTCCCCACCTCCACCATTCTCTACAGGTGAATTCGGAACCACTTTCTCATCAAGACCCATCCTGCCACCATCAAAAGCATAGATCCAGCCTTTAGCACAACATGAATTAGGAGAAGGTAGTCTTCATTTTCCCACCTCCCCCAGCCCTATTGGAACTCAAGCTACCCTTCCCCTGACCCTCACCGAAGAGCCATTTCCACATCCAGTCCCACAGCTCTCAACAGCATCTCTGCACTGATGATTCTGTAATTTATATCTTCTGTCTCAACTCATCCCTTGACCTCCAGGCTTGTACATCCCGCTGAGTGACTAGGATCTCCAACCGGGACTCTAACAGGGATCTTAAGCTTAACACATCTCAAACCAAACCTCTAACTCTCCTCCACTCTCCCCCCACGGTCCTCCCCACCTCACTTGTAGCACCACCATCTGCCCAGTTGTTCAGTCATTCATGACCGCTTCCCCCTCTCACTCCAAGAGCAAAGTCTTCAGCAAGTTCCCGGAACTGCACCTTCAAGACACATCTCAAATCTGACCCTTCTTGCAGCCCCTCTGCTGCCCCCGCCTCTCTCCCGGATCATTACAGCACCCGCGAACTGGCCTCTGGCTTCTCTTCTTCCCACCAGAGCCAGCCTCCACGTGGAGCCAAAGCGAGCCTCCCAAGAGACATCAGCGCACACTGCTCATCTGCTGGAGGCCCCGCAGAGCTGCCGTCGCCGTCCAGACAGCCCGCTGCGGCTTCTGAAGGCCCACACAAGCTCAAGTCGAAGCTCCCGAGGCTTCCATCTCATCTGCCGACACTCTCCCTGCTCCCAGTGCTCTGGAGGGCTCCTGTCCCCAGCGCCACGATCCTTCCCACCCCCCTGCCTTTGGACTTCCTGCTGGTCTAGTCTTCACTCAGATACTCACATGGTTCACTTGCTATCTTTGCTCAAATGTCACCTCGTCAGAGGGTATTTCATATGGTGTCTCACCACCCCCACCCTCTCTGCTGCCCCTGCCTCGTCCTTCATTCCACCTTCACCATCTCATTATATTTATAGACACACACATGCACACACACCTATTCACACATGTATTTGTTGATTATGTGTCTCCACCCAACAACATGAGCTTCATGAGACCTTTTCTATACTGATCTCAGCTGTATCCCTCATGCCGTGGACAGTGCCTGGAACATAGTAGATATTCAACCTAGTTGTTGAACAAGTGGGTGAACTGTCTGCCCCTACCTCGCTCAACGGTGTGTTAATCTGGATTATAAGAACCAAGCTTTGTCCCTTAGCATGTAGTTCATCCTCCTGGCATCTTGCTTTTCAGCAAATAAGCTTGATAAATGCTTGCTACCACAGAACATGTTAAACAAATAATGAAGCATCACATCACAGAATTCTACATATTCTTACTCCATTTTTCTTAAAAAGCCATAATCCTTATAGAAAAGAAGACAAGGAGGATATACCCCAAACTGAGAATGACATCATCTTTGCATTGCGGGATTATGGTTAAAGTTTAGTTTCTTCTTTGCCTTTTCTCCATTTTCTTATTTTTCTACAATGAAAATGTATAATCAGGACTTCCCTGGTGGCGCAGCGGTTAGGAATCCGCCCGCTAACGCATGCGACCCGGGTTCAAGCCCTGGTCCAGGAAGATCCCACATGCCATGAAGCAACTAAGCGCGTGCACCATAACTATTGAGCCTGCGCTCTAGAGCCCGCGAGCCACAACTACTGAGCCCATGTGCCACAACTAATGAAGCCCATGCGCCTAGAGCCCATGCTCCGCAACAAGAGGCGCCACCGCAGTGAGAAGCCCGCACACCGCAAAGAGTAGCCCCCGCTTGCCACAACTAGAGAAAGCCCGCGCACAGCAACGATGATCCAACACAGTCAAAAATAAAATATAAATAAATAAATTTATCTTTTTAAAATGTACAATAAAAATCTAATTTTTTGAAAATTTCAGTGTGCTCCTGTTTAGAGGTAAAACAACTAATCATCTAAGACTCTGAGAGTCGTTGTGCTGAGGCCTGAATTCTCACTTCTGCTCCTTACGTTGCCTCAGCCAAGTCATAATTTCTCAGGACTCAGTTTACTCCTCTGAAAAATGAGGGCACCATCTGTTGTTCTTGACACAGAAGTGTGATGAGGCTCAAATGGCAATGTCTCCACACAAATATTTGGAAAACAGTAGTACATTTTGAGGGGTTATCACTAGTGAATTGTTTCTAGGGCATTGGTGGGTATCATAGAGCTTACCCCCTCTTAGCAAAGATGTTCACACATCCATGCTTCATCCAAAGGCGTGACTGTTAGTAGAAATGGTAGGCCCTGTAGGGAGGCAAATGGAGAAATCAGTTCATCAGGCAGCCCTTTTCTCCCCCCTAGATTACCATTAGCTAAGTGACCACCCACTGTTTACAGACAAGACCTGAGTTTCAGGGTATTCTTCTGAAAGGACCCCTCCTGGGAGGAGGGATACAGTGGCAGCTCAAAGCGGGAGATGGAACCAAGTCAAACACCCCTTCTTTTGCCTTTCTTTTTCTCTTCAAGTCAGATCCAGATTCCAAACTACATCCATAACCTGCTCAAACGAACCAAAACACACACACACACACACACACACACACACACACACACACACACACACAC
>NW_021703765.1:76647074-76688327 GCF_005190385.1 Monodon monoceros | reverse complement strand
CACACACACACACACACACACACACACACACACACACACACACACACGACTAAACAGCCTTCATTTAAGTTCTGATGATTTTTCACCTTAAAAATAAAAGTGGGTCTGAGAGTCTGTAAAAAATATTAATTTTGTGAAAATCGGGCTAAGTGCTGCAGACCAAGGATGACAGCAGACACAGGCGCTGGCTCATTACCCTTGCCTAATGTCTCCCACCACAGTCTCAGAGAAGAAGGCTCATTGGGCAGCCATCAAATGAGAGCTCCTTTAGGATCCTTCCCCCTATAGGGGTCTCAGTTTCCCCATCTATAAAATTAGGAGGATAGACTAGAACAGGGAAGCAGATAGGGGAATATCTCACATATATCAATTTGTACTCTCCCATTCTTTGAAATCCAAAAGAAATTAGCCCTAACCCTTGTTCCATATGCAGCAACAGACCCAGAGTCCTTCCTATTCATCCAGGGATATTTGGGGGTGGGGATGGAGGGTGTGTTTCTCCAGCTCTGGGTTCTCCATTTTTACTGAGTTTGGTTCAGTTTATGGATCATCAGTTCAGCATCCCATATGTTCTCTCGTTTTCCTGTAACATGGCATCTCATACTGGACACTGCCCCTATTCCTTCATTCCCCTAAATGCCAACAACACAAGGCTCCATATGTAAAAAAGACTTTTATTGTCAGTTTGGGGAAACAAACTACTTAAAATTGGAAATGAGGTATCCAGCTCTTTGAAATCTTTGGCCACTCTGCCATCATGAAGTTCCTGTGTTGTCTGTCCTTCTCTCTGAGGTTCAGCTATCCATCATGTGGTGCAGCCTCTCCTCCCCTACAAGCTCTTTCACCCTCTCTCTTCCCTGCTCATCCATGACTTTGAATTCCTATTAATTATGCAAAGCAACTTAGTCCTCTCTTTGTTTTGCTGTGTTCTTACAGCTTATGTTCCTCAGGGCCCATCTTCAATACCTAAAAGAGCCTATAAAAATACATTCTGAGACAAAGAGAGTTTTCTCTCTAAGAGGAGCTCTGATGCCAACTGTGTCTAGCTTTTTTTGACCCTACTCACATATCTGCCATCAATTCCTAGTTCCGGGGCTTCCCCGGTGGCACAGTGGTTGAGAATCCGCCTGCCAGTGCAGGGGACACAGATTCGATCCCTGGTCCGGGAAGATCCCACATGCCGCGGAGCAACTAAGCCCATGTGCCACAACTACTGAGCCTGTGCTCTAGAGCCCGTGAGCCACAACTACTGAGCCCACGTGCCGCAACTACTGAAGCCTGCGCGCCTAGAGCCTGTGCTCCACAATGAGAGAAGCCACTGCAGTGAGAAGCCCGCACACCGCAACGAAGAGTAGCCCCCGCGTGCAGCAAGGAAGACCCAACACAGGCAAAAATAAATAAATAAATAAATAAAAAATTAAAAAAAAAATCCTAGTTCCATGCCTGAAGCAGACATCACTAATCAATTCACCACTATTTGCCACTAATGAGGTCTCTTCCCAACAGAGAACTGTAAGTAGACACCACCAGTCAATAACAGCTGTCGCCCTAAGTGCAACATTTTTGCAAATGTTTTGCATCTGAGCCCCAGATGACCTCAAAGTTTCCTTCCAGATTTGACTTTCTAGGGTCTGGTGAGAACAGAATATTCATTGAATAAAATTAACTGAGGACCTCATTAGTTATTTGCATGGAAATATTCCAGGCAATCTGAATAGGATATACTCTAACCTCAAACTTCCCCCTTCCCTCAGCTCCAAAAGCCTGCCACAGATCTGAAAGCAGCCCGTATTTGATCATTCCTTTGGATTAAAATACGAAAGATCCTAGTTAAATAAGAATAGCACAACCTCATTCTCTGCTCAGAATGTTTTTCCCTCATCCTTTTTCTTGACCTGACTTCCTCCTAGTCAACCTTCTGGGCTCAGCTGAAATGTCACTTTCTTCAAAAAGACATCTCTGAACACCCCTCTCACCTCCAAAAATACATCAGGTCCCCCTCCCCTCACTACGGGCCCTTAGAGCACCATGCACTCCCTTCTATAACCCTTATCATCATTTAATTATATAATTATTATTTGTCCACCTTCCATCTAGACTTCAGCCCTAGCACCAAGACGTACCTGCACATAGTAGATGCTCAGTAAATACCTGCTAAATGATAAATTGATTACTGATTAATTAATATCTACTTTCTGGGGTGGTTGTGTGACTTAGAGATGCACACTGTAGATAACATGTTTAGCAAAGTGCCTGGCACATAGTAAGTGTTCCATAAAGGATAGTAGTAAGAATACGACTGATACAGGGCTCTGTGCCCTCTCTCTGTATAGCACCTCATTCAATCCTCACAAAACCATACGCGAAGGCACTGTGACTGTTCCCAGTTGATAAGTGAGGAAACTGAAGCTCAGAGAAGTGAAGGGTGCCGATGTTGCAAAGTGGCACTGCTGAGATGGAGGCCTAGGCAGCTTAGCCTCAGAGACTCTGACTGCAGGTTGTCCAAGAGGGATCAGGGGAGGGTCCTTAGGATGAGGACTTGAAGGTGAGTGAGGTTTCCACTGAAAGGAAAGGACAAGTGTAGCAAATCAGCTAAGGCTTGAGCCTTAGAGTCAGAACAGCCTGAGCTCAAATCCCTCCCTAGCCACTTCCTAGCTGGGTGCCTTGGGCAAGTGACTTAACCTCTCTGAACCTCAGTGTTCTCCTCTATAAAATGGGGATAATAATACCTCTGTCTGTAATTGTATTATGTAGATGAAACAAGATCCCATAAGTGAAGCACTTGGTACACTGCCTGATGCATGATACAGTACTCATAAAAACAGAAGCCAAAATTATTATTTCCTCCTCATTCTCTTCCTTTCTCTTCTCTTCCCTTCTCCCTCCCTTCCTCTCCCTATGCCCCATACCCCCACACACACTTGTATACACCATTTGATTCTTAGAACATCATTTTTAAGTGGGTAAAGTAGTTAAGTAGAGGCTTCTTTACCCACCACCCAGTGGTATGTGTGTTTTGGGGAGAACTGGGGCTTTTTCCCCTAATGCCCTGAAACAAAGAGAGCTTATTGGGCACAATTAATCGTTCAAACTACCAGAGATTTGAGAGTGGAGGGGTAAACAGATGCTGCTCTGAGCACTGTGCTCGTTAACGCAGAGAAAGGATTCATTTTCTATGCATGACTAACTCCCCATCGTCAATGATTTACACAGCAGATGACCAAATGAGAATTCGTTATTCCACAGACAGAGAGTTTGGGCGCCAGGCATTCAACCTCCTTGGGACAGCTCCGTGCCCCAAGTTCCTGGGGTGCCTGTGGTTTGTGCCTTGACCCAGGAAGATGCTGCTTGTCTTTGGCCCGGTTCTCCCAAGGGCTCTTAAAAAGAGCAGCTATCCAAAGCAGCTCAGGGTAAGCCACAAGGCCTCCCTCTGTCCCATGACTGGAAAGGACCCAGAACCCAGCTGCCTTTGGTCTCCATTATGTCTTGCGATTGCTTAAAGGAACACCTGTACTTTGGAATATAAAGCCAAGAGTGGCAGGGCTCATGTTCAACCAAGAAGGCTCCCAGGACCAAAACAAAGAGTCAGCTTCATAGATTTCAAGATCCATAGAGATTTGTCAAGTATCAATTGAGCATCTACTATGATATTACAAATTAAGAACATCGTAGTCTCTTCTTTCTCCATGGATGGACAATGTCTTCCTTGAAGGCTACATGAGTACCTTCAGTACGGATTTAGTAGGTAAAAATCCAAGGGGTTCTACATTGCCCTTGCCTTCCAGAAAAGGGTAATTCTACTGCAAGGGCTTTCTTTAACCATCAGTGGCACAGAGGCCAAAGAATCAGGAACCAAAAGTATTCTAGAGAAAGGACAGGGCCTCTGCCCTTCATGATGTTCAATCAAATAGCCTTAGATTAGTCACCATGAGCCAGGCTTTGTCAGGAAGATGGTGCTGAAGTAGACACATTCCCTACCCATGAGAAGTGGTGATGGGGTAGGGACATGGAGAATTAGAAGACAAAGTTTCCAAATGTTCCATTGTAGATCAAGGCTTATCTATGATGAATTCCTTACTAGGACTCAGAAACAAGAGAAAAATAAGAACCACCCTTGTGTGAATTTTTCGTAGAACTAAATTTATTTCATTGTTAAAATGATTCCTTATTTTGAAATAATGCTCTTCCTCCCCCCTTTTCTCTTTTTGTGTTTAAATAAATTTCTTTTATGAATGACTGTGGTGATAAGATTTGAGTGTTTCAAGGTCTTTTTGGCAAAGTCAAAAGTTGCCAAATCTATGTCAGACACCGCCTGCACCTTCTCAAATGTTAGTGGTTCATGAAGTCTCTAAATCAGGCACCCACAGCTGTGTATAAAAGTAGTACAGATAAAGCTCTATGGGAACTCAGCAAGGAGGGTGAGAAATCTTCTCATTTGGGTGAAATCAACAAAGGCTTTAAAAGAGTTGACATTTAGGCTGAGACTTTAAAGATGGATGGGCTTTGTACACCTAGAGTTTGAGGTAGATTTGAAAGGGAGGACACAGCTGGAACAAAGGCACAGGGGTGGGAACAGAATCCCACAATGAGTCATGTTGCAGGAATAGCAAAGACCTAGTTTAACTGGAGTAGTGGATTCCAACCTGTGAGCCACCGCCTCCTAGAGGACTGCAGAGGTATTGCAAGGTATCTGCCAATTTGGGGATCAATTTGCCAATGCCTCATCCCTAGTAGAACTACTTTTTAAATGTCTGTAGACCTGTTTATTCAAAAGCATTATTGAATTCATAGATGCATTTGGTCAACAAATTGTTTCCCAAGCCAAGTATATTAAAATATCAACTGTTAGTTTGGCAATCCATGATTTTTTTTAATGTCAAAAAGGGAACCTTATGCCATTTCCTAACCATTCATTCATCAAGTATTTATTGAGAGCCCATTATGTGCCAGGCACCATGCTAGACACAACTTGCTGAAGTAAACAAGATCCGGAGCAGGGAGACCAGTGGGGAGGATGTTGTAATCTGGGTGAAAGATGGGGAAAAGACTTAGACTAGGATGATAGCAGAGGAAAGAATGAAAAGTGGCCAGACTTGGGCATATTTTGAAAGTAGAATAAAAAAAGTAGACTTGCTGGTGGATTTGGTGCTTAAGGGTCAGAGAAAGAGGAATTAAAAGTTACTCCTAGGATTTTAGCCTGGACAACTGGTTAGATGATGACAGATAGCACTGTACGAGAAAATGAGAAAGGGCTGGAACCACTGGACAACAGAGTGAGGCTTGTGAAGGTGGGTGAGAGGGTTACTGGAACTAATCCTGGAGGTCAGATCAAGAAGGTGGGGACCTTAAATGCCAGAGCAAGAAGTCTGAACATTCATAACTGAAGGCACTTTCTTTAATCACCCCCCAAAGTCAGAAGCTTGGGATCCCTGAGGATGCTTGGGGGAGATGCTCTTCATTCAACTATACTTGCTGAGTACCAACTATATACAAGACACTGCACTTAGCATCATGGGGGATACTAAGAAAGGCAGGACATAATTTCTGCCCTGAAGGCACCATAATCAGCTGAGTTTCAAGATTTACAGATGAGAAGAGCAAGCACCCCATCTTTGAATAGTGGCATAATAAGATAGGCTCTGGGGGGAAGTTGGGATTCTGGAAGTTGCCAAGATCTCTGTGAGGAATCAGGTGGAAATATCCTGAGTTACATTAGGGTGGGTCTCCTCTGCATCTTTTTGTCAAGAGAGTCATCCTCATGCTACATAAAAACAGTCTTGATACACTCACTTTATTCAGTTTCCACTCTGCATCCTTCACCCTGACCACTGGAATGGACTTCACTGGTGTATCCAATCCGGACCGCCCCTTACTAGCCCAATGCAGCCATCCCCCAGATGCTGTGAGTACTGGCTACTAGGCTCACATCTGCCCTGGGGGAGAATTGTTCTCAAACAGAAGCCACTTCACCCAGAAAGCCCACTTTGGGCACATCCCTCCCCCAAAGCATCCTGTATACCATGACTAACTGACCTGGAGTTTAAAAAGGCTCACCCTGGGGCCCCAAGGCAGATCAATTCTGCAGCACAGTTCATGCTCCAGAGCTCTCTGTGGGACTGGGCTGTGGCTAGTCTCCAACTGAGACCACATCCTTGTTTAATTCCTTCTCCTCGGCTTTCCTGCTTCCCCCACTCCCGCTTGCTTCTGAGAGCTCAATCTATCACATGCATGAGAACCCCAGGGAACCCAACCTAAAATGTCAACTCTGCACTTTACTCTCTAACACAGTACTATTATTAATCATAACTAACATTTCTGAGCTCCTACTACATGCCAGACAGCATGCAAAGAGCTTCACGTACCTTCTAGGATCCCAAAGGTTCAGTGCCATGACCCCCATTTCACAGGTGAGGAAATGGAAGCTCTGAGAGGTTATCATGTGTGGCATCCCTACCACGTTTCCTCTGGCCTCTCAGAAGGAATCCAGACCTAGGGGGCTGTACTTCTCCTTCTGCAAAACAACTGTTTCCTCCCCCTACATGTTCCTTGGTCCTCATCTTTCCTCTTACTACCTTTGCACCCATCCCCCTCTGAAATCCACTGGTCAATTACATGGGTTTCATTGCTCAAGATCTCCTAGGGCAGAAAATTCAATTGATTTCCATCTATTTTAGTTTTCTCTCAGAATGGCTTTTTTAAATTGGCAATAAGCACTTTAGTTCTCCCAAGAATTGTTTGCTCAACAAAATGTTCGTAGCATTCTTAATAGTTATGTGTGTTGAGGGGAGAGAGGATGTCCCACCACCGTCTCTTCTAGATGCTGAAAATAATTGACAAGATCTGGGTCTGCTGTAGAATCACAGAGGCTTCTCTCTCCCAAAGAATCAAGCCTCAGTGCCAGCAGAGTCAAAGGGGAAATACTGTGAAATTCCAAACCCTTCCCTGAAGGAAGGGGCATAAGAGAATGAGGATGGCTTATACCAGCCATCTCTAAAATAAAATGGGGGGTGTGGTGGGCAGGGGGCTGTTCCTTTTGCCTGGAGTGTCTTTTCCCTTTCTCCAACCACTGAACTCCTACTCATGCTTCAAAACCCAGTTTAAATGTCATCAACTCTAAGATTTACATGAGCTTCCCCAGCCCCCAACACAGTCATTGATTTCTGTGGACATACAGAGTACAATCCACTCTCAGAATACAGAATGGCAGCAAGAGCTCATTCCTGGGTGAGATAACCCAGGATCAAATTCTCACTCCTTCACTGGCTATGTGACTTTCTGCAAGTCATTCAACTTCTCTAAGCCTCAGTTTCCTCATCAGCAAAACGTTAGTGCACACAAACAGCACTCTGCCTGGAACATGATAAATGCTCAGTAAAAGGGTAGCAAATTTCTTCATTACTATCATCATGATCACTCCTTCCTCTGAATTCCCGTAAGCACCATTTTCCTATTGTCCATTCCATTAATTTGCTATTTACCCTAGATGGCCTTGTTTTGTTAATTAACATCTCATGTGTGCATATCTCCTCTCCTTAACTACACTGCAAGGTCCCTGGGGACAGGAATGCATCTTATACTTTTATATCTTGTACAGCTGTGAGAACAGTACCAAACATGTAGTATGTGCTCAAATATTTGCTGAATAAATTCTTAAAGCATTGGCTATGAGTACAGGTACTTATTTTGCTTGGCAACAGAATAACATTTTGTATTTACATTCCCATTTCCAAGACTAATTGATGTGGGTCTTATAATCATAAAAACCCCTCTAAACCCTCCCCTAATAATGGCAGAAACCATCAACTAAACAAACCATTAGATGTATCAACAATCTATTAATCTGCTCTTAGTGGAGGGACACTGGTTGATTTTTCAGTTGTCTGGCTATACAGAGGGATTGGATTTAACTGGAATATTCAGTTTGGTTTCCAGCTCTCCATCAGCACTGCTTTACTCTATGAAATGAGGATTAGGTGATAATGGAGCTAATATAAATATGGAGTTCAAGACAGATACGCAGATAGCATCTGACACAGTTCCCAGCATATTGCAAATCTTTAATACATGGCAGCTCTAAAAATCTGGGGAGAAAGCAGAGGTGGATAACAGAAAGGAGGTTCAACCCTGGCTCTGCCACTTGCCAGCTGTATGACCTTGGGCAAGTCATTTGATCTCACTGACACCCAGTTTTCTCGTAGGTAAAATGGGGATAAAAATATCTGCATAGGGGCTTCCCTGGTGGCGCAGTGGTTGAGAGTTCGCCTGCCGATGCAGGGGACACGGGTTCGTGCCCCGGTCCGGGAAGATCCCACATGCCACGGAGCGGCTGGGCCTGTGAGCCATGGCCGCTGAGCCTGCGCGTCCGGAGCCTGTGCTCCACAACGGGAGAGACCGCAACAGTGAGAGGCCCGCGTACCGCAAAAAAAAAAAAAAAAAAAAGCTGCATTGTGGGGCTATTATGAAGATTAAATGAGATTATATGTATAATACGATAGCTGTCTGTATTGGCACAGCTGACACAGTAGAAGAAAAGGGACAGAGTACCTGCCCTCATGAAGTTCATAATCTAGGGGAAGACACAAACAATCAGTTAGGACAAGAGGATGGTAAGTGCTGCTACAGAGGTGGTACAGAGAACTGAGGAGACACACAGAAGGCAAGAGAACAGCCTGGGCCCCTGTGGTGGTGTCACTGAAGGCTTCCCCCAGAGAAGGATTCGCTGGCCATTACAATTTCATTGCCCAGCTTCACATCCATCTTCCATCATCTCTGGATGAAGCTGAGCTGCAACCACATCCCTACTTTTCAAGCTGCATCCCTGGAAGGTTCTGTAAGATGTAAGCCAGACGTGACTACAAGGCTGGATGAGGCTGTGTTCGCTTTCCAGGACTGCCGTAGCCAAGTGCCAGCAACTGGTTGGTTCTCACAGTTCTGGAGGCTAGAAGTCCAAAATCAAGGTGGCGGCAGGGTGGGTTCCTTCTGAGGGCTGAGAGAATCTGTTCCATGTCTCTCCCCTAGCTTCTGGTGGTTCACTATCGATTGCTGGTATTCCTTGGCTGGTATAAGCATCACCCCAATCTCTGCCTTCATGTTCCACTGGACTGTGTGTCCAAACTCCCCCTTTTAATAAGGACAACAGTCATTTTGGATTAGCATGACCTATTCCAGCATGACCTCATCTTGACTAATCACATCTGCAATGACCCTATTCCCAAATAAGGTCCCATTCTGAGGTACTGGGGGCTAGGACTTCACCATATGAATTTGAGGGTTGGGGGGATACAATTCAACCCTTAAGAAGGGCAGAAGGGATTGCTCCTTCCAGTCTGCATCCTGTTCCCATCAGTGTCAATGGTTCTCCCCTGACCCTGGGCAGTGCCAGGTGGTTCCAGAAACAGCAGTTAGCTCCTGTGTCCAGGTGTTTTTTCTCACACTGCCCGAAACAGCTTCATTGTGCCCCATCGTTCACCAGTATCAGCTGGCCAGGGCCACCCCCTCCAAGGCAGTCTCAGCCCTGTGCGGACCCTCCTCCAAACACCTAGATTCTAAAACCCAGCCTCTTCCCTTTAGGTATTAGCTTCTTTCTGCCTGTGAGAGGCAGTCTCTGACATGGTCCCCACATGATCCCTGCCCGCTGGTATCTGTGCCCTCGTGCCATCACCTCCCCTGGCATGTAGGACAGACTTGCTGACTCGCTTCTACTAGAAAATGGCAGAGATGATGGGATGTCACTTCAGAGATTAGATAACAGGACTGTGGCCTCTGTCAAGGATGTTTTCTTTTGCTTGTTCAGTCTGATGATGTTTTGTTTTGCCACATTGTGAGCTGCCCTATGGAGGCTCACGTGGCAGGGAACTGAGGGAGGCCTCCAGCAAATACATGGGGATAAACTGAGGGCTTCGGTCCAACAGCCCACAGGGAACTGAATCCTGCCAGCAACCACGTGAGTGAGCTTAGAACCAGATCCCTTCTCAGTCGAGCCTTCAGATGAGACTCCAGCCTCAGCTGCCACTTTTACTGTTGTTATGAGAGACCCTGATGGAGAAGATCCAGCTAAGCCATGCCCAGGTTCCCAAACCACAGAAAATATGAGATAATGAATGGTTACTTTAAGCTACTGAGTTGTGGGACAATTTGTTACATAGCAATGGATAACTAATCCACTGCAGTTACTATCTCTGTGACCTCAGTGTTCCCTTTTTGTCTTTTCCATCTTCCAATAAGTGCTTAACCAACTCCCTATTAAACTCTCTCAGTTAAATTAGTTCCTATGCTTTCTATTTTCCTGATTGGACACCAACTGACACAAGATGACATATAAACTGTGACCTTGAGGACGAGCAGGGGTTAGCTAAGCAAAAGGATGGGAAGAGTGTTTCAGGAAAAGGATAAAACATGTGTAAAGCCTGGGCACCATTCATTCTTTACACATATTTATTAAATACCACTATGTGCCAGGTCTTGTCCTAGGAATGAGATTATGAATGAGAGAACAAGGTCCTACCCTCACGAAGATGATTCTCACGGGTAAGCCAAGACCGGTACATCAGAGACAGCCCCCCACATGTGTCCTGTCAAGATAGGAGCACTTGCCTGGGTGTCCCTAATCTAGGCACGAGATGAGGAACTACCTCCCAGCTTCAGCATCTCATCTGTGAAGCAAGGATGACAATGTCTCCCTCCCAGCACTGTAGCACTGACCAGATGAGGTTGGGGGTGGGAGGTGCTTAAAGAAGCTTTGTGTAGGAGTCCTACTTTAATAACTGGCACTCTCAACTCAGAATGATCCAAGTTCTTCATCTGCCCACATGGCCAGCGGCCCTCTGCCGGCCTGGAGCTGGCTGCAGACAAGGCCTGGGTTAACAGGATTAAACAAAGAGCCTGTTGCTTCTGGCCCCAGCCAGCGGGTTGCTGGTCATTGATAAAAACCAGCTGTAATAAACAGAGCAACCTCCCCCTGGCCACCCACCCCATAAATCATCAGCTACCAAGGGCTATCGAATTACCTTTAGAAGATGGATGACACCAAGCTGGAAGGCTGCTTGATAAGGTTTCCCTTTGAATAATTCCATGTAGAAAGCTGGGTTTGAGAAATGGGGTCCTTCCACCAGCTCAGCCCCACCCATGCCGTCTCTGCCAGGTGCTTTCCTTATGGGCTGCCAGAGCATCTGTGACAAAGGAAGAAAACTTACTGTCAGGCCCCAGGAAGGAATCTACTTCTGCCCAAGACATAAAAGGTGGCTTTGCTTTATTAGAATTGTTCATGATTTGGAGTACTAACTTATTAATAACAGCTATGATTTATTAAGCATATTCTATGTGCCAGGCAGTGTGCAAAGCATGTGATCTCATTAAATCCTTAAACAACCATATGAGGCAAGTCATGTTTTTCTCTCCATTCGGTTGCTGAGAAAACTAAAGCTCGGAGAGGTAATATGACTTTCTCAAGGTCACACAGCTAGTAAGTGTTGGAACTGGGACTCAAACCCACGCCCTTAACAGGAATCAGCAAAATTGTTCTGCAAAGTGTCAGACAGCAAATATTTTGGGCTTTGTAGGCAATCCTGTCTCTGTTGCAACTACTTACATCTGTCCTTGTAGGACGAAAGCAGCCATGGACTCTACATAAACAAATGGGCATGGTTTCATTCCAATAAAACTTAGTTTTCACAAACAGGCAAAGGACCTGATTCGACAGATCAGTGGACCACGCCCTACTACGGCAACCTCTGCTCTTAGCAGTTATATGGCACTAACTCTACATTTGGACTTTGCAGTTTCCCCCACTTTTTTATTTCCACGTAGAAAATGTACTGGCTCCTCATGGAGTTATTTCATTGATTCAATTCATTTATAATTCCTTTACTGCCTTCTTGAAGGCTCTAGCTTTAAGGAAAATAGCAGAGATTCTGTGAGGTGGAGAAGCAAGATTGAAATTTGTAATTTGTAATTTCAATCGTTCATTGTATAAGTGAGGAAGAGACCTGTTGAGCTATGGTAACAATAAATCCCCAAATCTTAGACTTAGAAAAGGGCTTCTTAAACTTGGCATTATTGACTTGGGGGGCTGGATAACTCTTCGTTATCCTGTGTATTGTTGGGAAAGGGGTGGACGGGGAAGGTTAGGGAAGTCTTTCCCATGGAAGTGTCAAGAACTCTGAGGGGTGTGTAGGAATCAACTAGATAAAGAGGAGGGGGAAAGAGTTGTAGGCAGAGAAGTGGGAGTGAAGGAGCCTGCTGTGTCTGGGGGGAAGCTGAAAGGTCAGCGGGATGAACACACAGAAAATAAAGGGTGAGTGTTGTATGAGGCGGCTTAAGAGGATGAGGGCCGGACCACCCAGGGGTGCTATGAGAGTTTACAGAGTTTGGTTTTGCTCTTACAGGCAATGAGAAGCCACCCAGTGTTCATCAGGGAGTGAATAATTTACTTTGCATTTTGAACAGATCACTCAAGCTGCAGTGTGGAGAATGAGGTAGAAGGGGGTGGGGTGGATGCAGGGAGACGGATCAGCTGACTGTTACCGCCCTTCCAGGTGAGAGGTGATGGGAGCTCAGGGTGGTGGTGGGGAAGACAGAGAAGAGTGCATATATTTCAGAGATAATTAGGATGTGAGATGTCAAGAGGGGAGAGGTTTTCAGGCTGTCATCATTTCTGGCCTGTACAGCCAGATGGATGGTTGTAAGGCTAAGACAAGAAACACTAGAGAAGGGCCAGGTGGGGGTGGGGGGTGGGGAGACAATACAGTCTGTGGTAGGCTGCGAGCGTAACAAGTCTTTGAGGCGGCCAGGTGAAAATATCAAGAAGGCAGCCAGATATATTTGCCTGCAAACCAGAGGAAAGGCGAGGCTGAAGTTACTAATACAAGAATTATCAGAACAATGCTCAACCCTTGCATTGCAGCTTGTGGTTTGGACCCCAATCCGTGGCTTCATCATTTGTGGCTGGTTATCCTTGACTAAATGGCAGTAACTATAACAACTGTACAAAGATAGAACCATTCGTCTGCTCCCCTCAGAATTCATTCATTCATTCAGCAAACAGTTTTGGATCTCCTCATTTGTGACTGGTTATCCTCGATTCAGTGGCGATAAACCTAACAACTCTACAGAGATAGAACCATTTGTCTGCTTCCCTCAGAATTCACTCATTCATTCATTCAACAAACAGTCTTGGATGATACTGTGTACCAGATTTTGTCCTTGGGGGGGCTGATGCTACAGCAGTAAACGAGGACCAACAAGGTTACAGTCTTTGCAGGCATTTGGTATTTTATGGCTTCTTCCTTTGTGTGAGTTGCTCACAACAAGGAAATCTTGTTCTTGCATGTCTGGTCTGGAGTAAATCACCCCACACTGAAGGAAGTGCTTGCCTGTAAAATGACCTCAAATTTTTAATAGGAAGATAGAATTAGAGTATCTCAGCTTTGTACTGTTAGGATCCATTTAATTCCATGACGTCAAATAGATTTCTTCTCACATGCCAACTTTAACTGATTGACATTGACTGCCTGGAGAAACAGGCTGAGAATGTGTCAGCCAGAAAAAAACAAAGTGATCAATTAGTGATGCCTGTCAGGGGTTTGCTATGGAAGAGTGAGATGCAATGTGTCCATAGTTCTGATCTCAACTCGACCTTTTCATGTACTGCTGAATTCTGTTTGATATATTGTTAAGGAACTTTGAGTCTATGTCAAAGATATTGGTCTATTATTTTCTTTTTTTAAGTCAGCTTTTCTTATGAGAGGCTGACTTAATGATATGAGTTGGAAACAATTCTTTATTTTCTGAAAGGGTTTGTGTAATCCTGGCATAATTTTATCCTTAAATATTTGATAAAACGGGCCTATAGTTGTGGCAGAGAGAAGTCAAGAAGAGTTTTTAAATTGTGAATTCAATTCTTAAATAGATACAGGGGCTTTTTAGATTTTCTATTTCTTCTTCTGTTAATTTTAGTATGTTGTATTCTTCGAGGAATTTGTACATTTCATTTACGTTGTTAAAGGTAACCCATTAATTTAAAAGGTGTGAAACTAAACCTTAGATATGACAACAGACAGGCCCCAGGACACAGAGTAAATGACAGATGATCAAATATAAGAATGCAGGGCTTCGGAGGCTGAGTCAATTGTTCTCAATCTGCCACATCCAGATGTATCCTACTTGCAAAAGCAACAGGGAAATTGACAAAGGATCTTTCCCCAAATGACACACACATGCATTTTAAATGCCCACATGCTGCCATATTTAGCATGATCTGGTGACTTAAGAGAAAAAGAGCTGCCCAGGGTAAAAAAAGTCAACATTAGCACCAAACTGGAGCCTCAGATTTTAGCGATCTTACCTGCCAAAGCCTGAGGCTTTTTGAAAAAACTCGTGGTTCACAAGAAAGAGAAACCCACTCCATTTAGGTTGCCCTGGGAAGTATCCCAGGCTGCTTTCCCCTCAGTTGAGTACAAGAAGCCAGGCCGTCCATGCAGATTATTGCCCCTTGAATCTAGGCCTCGCCATTGGAAGAAAAGTCCCTGAGGACCTTCTCTGCCTGGCCTGACCTACTTAGATGTGATATGCCTAGTGAGAATGGGAATGGAGCTGATGGGGATGGACAAGAAGACAGGCCTGGGGTGGCCCAAGGGAGATGAGCTCACAGGACTTGGCTCAAAACGCCTCTGGGGGAACGTCTCTCCAGAGGAGAAGCATCTGTTAAATCTGGACACTCAGTGTCCTGCTTAAAATTTTTCAGTGACACCCCTGTGCACTCATGAAATAATCCAAACTCCCGCACATGGCCTCCAGGGCACTGCATGACCTGATCGCTCCACGCTTCTTTCCCCATCCTTCCCCTGACCACTGTCTTCCTTGAGTGAGACCGACCTACTTTTACCTGCAAAACGGTAACACTCTCTCCCTTCCCTCGGGGCCTGGCATGGGCTGTTCCGTTTGCCTAAACTCTGTTTTTCCTCTATTTTCACTTGGCTTGTCCTCCTCCATCTTCAGGTCACAGCTTAAAGATCACTTACTCCATAGTACTTCCCAACACCACAAGTCTGGGGCCCTCGTTTGTGCTTCCACAGCCTGCTGCACTCACTCGTTGCTCTGGAACAACTTGCCTATCCATGTGCCAGCACCCCTCCCTAGTCTGTGAGCCACCTGGCCTCTCCGCTGAGTCCCACAGTCCTATGATCAACTGCCTACTTGATGTCTTCTTTTAGATGCTTATAAGCACGGCGGACCTAACCCGGCCAGCCGATACCAAACTCCCACTGCCCCTCCCAAACGGTTCCTCCCACAGTCTTTCCCATCTCAGCAAACCGCACCTCCATCCATTTAACTGCTCAAGCCAAAAACCTTGGAGTCATCCTTAACTCCTCTCACTTCATCACATCCCACATCTTAATTCATCAGCAATATACCTTCCCAAATATACCGTCCGGAGTCTGGCCACATCCCGACGAGAAAGTAAGAGAGAAAAACGAGAAAAGCCACTAAATTTTGAGTAATAAGCAAGTTACCGCTGGGGGAAACTGCTGGGGACCCTCTGGGAGGCTGTGGTGAACACACCTCAGAATACTCCCACGGAGGATGGGGCATGGGACGTTAAGCCACCAACTCCCATCCCCCAATGGTTAAAGGTCGATCTGAGAGTGTCAATTTCTCCGCACTTCCAGGTTATACCAGAGCTCAGCAAGATGAGCTCTCAGGCAGAGGAGAGGCAAAGAGGCAAGCACTTGTGGTAAAAAGCTGTCAGCAGCACACTCTGAAATGTTTGAAGCTTAAGAAAAACTCAGGTGGACCAAAGGGATGCAAGGTGGGGCATCTACTATATTGGGGAAAAAAGTCTCCTGTAAGAAATCGGAACCCCAGGCACACTGGTACCAAGGCATGGTGGTCTGATTTTTAGTTTGTTTTTTTTGTTTGTTTGTTTGTTTTTTTCTGTACGCGGGCCTCTCACTGTTGTGGCCTCTCCCGTTGCGGAGCACAGGTTCCGGACGCGCAGGCTCAGCGGCCATGGCTCACGGGCCCAGCCGCTCCGCGGCATGTGGGATCTTCCCGGACCGGGGCACGAACCCACGTCCCCTGCGTCGGCAGGCGGACTCTCAACCACTGCGCCACCAGGGAAGCCCGGGGGTCTGATTTTTTATATTCCCTGAATGATACAGAAATCCTCAGCCAAAAAATCAGCATAAGTCTGGATTTTGAAGCTCTTGAGCCTCAGGAGGAACAAAAGCAAAAACATTGCATAAACATGTAATCCATGACCAGGAGGGTCTGTTGGGGCTTCCACCCACCCTGCACAGAGTCCATGGACAGCAAGCCAGACCACTGGAAATGACCAGCAGAAAGAGGACAGCTCCAGCCCCTCCCCGCCCCAGCATGGAGCTTCTCCCACGTGGATACAGCAGTTAGAACTGAGAGGACAGTCAGCTCACCAAGGACATGTTAAAAAGAAACATCCCAACAATGAGATATCACTGCACACCTACTAGAATGGCAAAAATCCAAGAGACCGACGACACCAAATGCTGGAGAGCGTGTGGAGCAACAGGAACTCTCCCAACTCTGCTGGTGGGGATGCAAAATGAAACAGTCACTGTGCAAGATGACTGGGCGGCTTCTTACAAAACCAAACATACTCTTACCCATGTGGTCCAGCAAACATGCTCCTTGCTGTTTTCCAAAATGAATTAAACACTTACGTCCATACAAAAACCTTTTCACAGATGTCTGTAGCGGCTTTATTCATAAGTGCCAAACCTGGAATGAACCAAGTTGAGCTTCAATTGATAAACGGGTAAATAAACTGTGGCACATCCACACAGCGTACTGTTATTCGGCGCTACAAAGAAATGAGCTATCAAACCATGAGAAGACATGAAGGAACCTTAAACACATCTTACTAAGTGAAAGAAGCCAATTTAAAAAACTAAATACCTTACGATTCCAACTATATGATATTCTGGAAAAGGAAGAACTAAGGAGATGGTAAAAAGATCAGTGGTTGCCAGGGGCTGGGGCAGGGAGGGATGAAAAGGTGGAGCACAGAGGATTTTTAGGGCAGTGAAATTATTCTGTACTATCGTACAGAATACTACAATGGTGGATACATGCCATTACACATTTGTCTGAAGCCACAGAACGGACAACACAGAGAGCACCTGAATGTAAACTATGGACTTTGGGTGATAACAATGTGCCCGCGTAGGTCCGTTGGTTGTCATAAATGCCCCACTCCGGTGGAGGATAACTGATAGCAGGGGAGGCTGTGCATCTGTGCGGACTCTGTGCTCTCCGCTGAGTTTGGCTATGAAACTAAAACTGCTCTAAAAGATAAAATCTATGACACAAAACAGAACAGAACAAAAGGAAATATCTCTTCCCCTCTCTCTCCTTCCCACCGCAACACAGCAGAAAACAAGGAGCAGGAAAGTGTAGGGAGCAGGGCAGTAAGAGGCCACAGCCACCCCCTAAGTCCAGTCCATGCTGGCAAACAAAAGGGGGAACTTCGAATGAAATATGTCAGTTGAAAAATGGCCTGGTGACTAGGCTATTTTAATAGCTCAAGGAGACTGAAGAGTTATGGAATCCAACTGACTTATCAGGTGGCAAGAAGGTGGGATGCGGGTGGGAGGTGTAACAGAGACTGGCTTCATAGTAGTTACTGGAGAAAATAAAATAATTTCATGTTTTGTTTTCTCAATGAGAAAAGACTTCTCAATCAATCAGCCTCCAGAGGCAATTTCTGAGCTCTTTTACAAATCAGATAAATTCTCCCTTGTTTCTACACTGAATGGTTACCCTTATATATACCGCAGGTGCACATACACACACACGCGCACACACACCCACACACACACACACACACAGATGAGAAAAGCCTTTATGGCTGGCAACATCCTAACACCTGCTCTGGTCTTGTTGGCAGCACACAGGCCATTTAACAAGAATATGCTCTGGCTCTGCTGAGAAGCAGAGTATCAATAACAATCATAATTACAAAATCTCACACTTCGATTCCATTTTGTTTCAGGAGGTTTAAAACACTTGGCAGACTTTAATTCATTAGCATGGGTACACACACTCACCAGCCATGGGAGGAATAGCAATTGTGAGATGCTCCTGCCCAAGCCTGATATGGTGTGATAAGATCCCAGAACGTCTGTCAGACAGTTACACATAGCACTGTGTCCTGCAACTGTTCTGCAAAGGTTGAGACAACTTCCCTCAAGGCTTTCCATGTCCCCAGCGGTCAATGGGCTGCCATATTGGTTCTTTGAGTTTTATCCAAAGTGGTTATTTCTTCTCTACTTTGACTTGGGTCTCATCTCACAGCTTCTAGGGATATGGAAAGACTGACGAGGCCCCCAGAGAATAGTTTTCTAACAACAGTGAGGGTCTTGGTCATGACCCAACCTGCTACAGCATACCCTTCCTCTTGCCCACAAAGCACAGTAGCCCTATCAAGTAAAAACTTGGCCAAGTGCAGCAAAAAATGCCCTGATCCTTATCACTTTCCAGGATCAGAGAGACAGAGATGGAAATGAGTTAAGGCTGGGGGTGGGGGTGTGTTCCTTCACATGCCATGTTTCCCCCCAACCACAGGACCTTTGCATGGGCTGCTCCCTCCACCTGGGACACACCCACCCTCATGCTCTCCCCCTCACTTAATTCCAGCACCTCCTTTACAGCTCAGCACAGGTCACCTCCCCGACTCTGATGCAAACTTGTTAGACACTCTCACAGAAAGAAGCAAGTCCATTTCTCCACATTTTGTTCACTTTGTAACAATTTACTCATTTTTTGAGATTATTTGATTATGATCTGCCCCCACGCCACCTGGACTTTATAATTTCCAATAGAGCAAGGCCTGTGGCTAATTTTGTTCACCAACGTAGCTCCAGAATTTAGCACACTGCCTGGTACGGCAGATACTCAATAAATATTTTAATGAATAAATCAATGAATCCTATTTTACTGAGAAATACAAACACATTCGATAAATACCTGTTGAATAAATTAACCAATATCTTTAAAACTGGCTTGATATTAGTACCTACTTAATAATAGGAGCTACCTAATAGAGCTGTTAGAATTACAGTGTTAACGCAGATAAAACCCTTAACAGTGCCCGGCGCATAGCAAGCGACCAGTAAATATGAGTTAATCTTATTGTTCCTATCGGTATCCCCGTAATAGGAAGATACTGTGAATTATTATGCAAAGGGAGTTTTCTTCTTTTTATTTTCTTGTAACCCAGCCCTTCTTTCAGCCTGGGCAACATTTTTCAGACGTGGAAACAGAGGCTCAGAGAGACCCTAAGTTGTGCAGCTGGTATACGGCAGAACCTGGATTCCAATCTACTTCTCTCAGACTCCAGAACACTAGTGTTTAACCCACACTTTCTCAAACCAACCAGCAACTGTCCAATGAATAAACAAACAGAACTTCAACTTTATTCATTTGAAAGATCAGCTTATTTTTTTTATCTGTCCTCTGAAGAGAAAATATCATTTTACTGGAGAATTACTGTCATTACAAAAAGTACCTAAAACGATAATAATCCCATGTCCAGCTGCGAAATAAATTCTCCTTTTTTATTACAACACAGACAATGGTGTACTGATGCATTATTGGAAACAATTATCTCTATCCTTGGTTTGGGCTGTAGCTCACCACAAGCTGCTGCCTCAGCCAATATTACTTAAAGACGGTGACTTTTTGTTTCGTTTTAGTGCATGAAGTGTACTTTAAAAGCAAACAGGAGGCCCTGCTTGAACACTGGATTACATGTTTCCATTTTAATGTAAACATTTAGCGTCCAACTCTCCACCTCACCACCTCATTAGCATTTGAAGGCAAAGCCCCACCGCAGACAATTACTTCGAAACCTTTTTTAATTTTCAGGCAGAGAAAGCGAAGACAGCAAAATAGAGACCTTAGCTGATAGTTCATCAAATGCAATCATCGTGATGAGGGCTGTGGGGCAAACTGCAGGACAAATGGGAGAATACCAGCTTCAAATCCGTCTCTGCCTCCAGGGAGCTACTCAGGTGCTTATTTGGAATTTTAGAGAATCTTTCAAGTTCTGTTTTGCACATATTGCACCTCCAAAACATACCAATAAATAAAGTGGATTTTATCATGCTCAATTTACGCCCTAAATGACCAAATTTTCCTTTTCTCCATGCTGAGGAGTCACCCCTCTGAGGATACTAGAGAAGCCTCCTTGGCTAAAACCCACAGGGTCAGACGCGAAAGTGCTGTTTGAAGCCCAGTGCTGTCCCCCCCTGGTGACATGGTGTCCTGCCTCCAAAGCCACAGAAAGCAGCCTGCACTCTTCCGGAAAAATATTCAGCCTGTCTGCGCCGCCATCCACCCAGCACACCAGGTGTGACTGCGGCAATTTAGGCTGAGTGCAGAGTTCTCCATTTCAGGCTGAAATCACACCAAAGACTCCTGACAAAAGCTACATTCAGCACCTCCAATTCCACATTCCATCCTGCGCATTGTCTGCCATTATCACCCAGGATTCCAAAAGCACTTGGCCGCATTAAATAACAGTCAGGAAGGAAAAGCATAGCAAGGGACTGCTTGAGGACGCAAAGCTGGAATAATGAAAAGGGACGCAGCCAGAGACGTCAGCTGAGCTCTGAAAACAGACGCGGCTTAATGAGCAGGAGGGAGGTTGGGTTTCTCCAAAAAGGCAGATTCAACCAGGTAAGAACTAGATCATCACGCTCTACAGATGGGGGTGCACCTTGGTTCAGCACCTTTGGAGGTTTGGCAGTACTCATCAAAACTAAGAAAGGCATGTGCTCTAGGGTCCAGACGTTTCTCTTCCTGGCAACTCTGCTAGAGAAAAATGCAGATGGATGCAATGCGCACAAGGAGGGATACACAAGGGTTTTCAACACTGAGTTGCTTGTAAGAGCCAAAAGGTGGGAAATGATCTAACATCTGTCTACAGAGGAACAGTCACACTGTGGAATACTGTGCAGCAACAAAGCGATTATGCCCTAAGTGCAATTGATAATAATATCCACACATACCTGTCCAGGGCTTGAGATGTTCCAGAAACTCTCGTAAGTGTCTTCCGTGCATTAAACCGTTTAATCCTTATAACCGGCCTTGAGTAGTTCTGTAGTTAGGCTCACAGAGCAACTCCGGCACCAAGACGTGAAATGACCTGTTACCCAATGCAAGTCCTTGTGCCCGAGGCACCGTGAGGCCAAACGATACTAAAATGTCCGAGTTTGGAGCAGAGACAGGTTTCCTGCGGGGCCCTACAAGGAGAACTGGGGGGCTCATGCTTTAAAAAGACCCAAACTCTCCAAAGCTTTCAGCAAAGCCCTTTTAGGAAAGGTGAGGGAGGGGCGTGGTTAGTTGCTGCAGACTTCTTGGTGGCAGATCCTTTGTTCTTGAGGCCAGGTCCCAATGTTCCATAAACCTCCACCAAAACAAATGTTACCCTCTGTTCTGACAAGAGAGGGAAAGGTCCCAAGGCTCAACTTTCACCTCCGAGGTCCAGGCCCCCGGCTAAGTGGGGGGGCGGGGGGGAGGGTCCCTGCGCAGTCCAGTCTTCCCGCCTGTGCCTAGGCCTAGCTGGCGGCGCCCTCAGGGCCAGACCCCAGCCGTCATCACTGAGGGAGCCAGGCGCCCGAGACCCCGCCGGCTCTCGGGCTCCTCAGGCTGCCCAAAGTGGGGCCGGGCCCGAGGACCGCAACCCACGGAGACCACCGCCGCCATTAGGTCGCGGAAGTGGGGAAGCGGGAGAGGTTCGCGGCTGCTCCGAGGCCTGTCCCCGGGCCCCTCAGCTCACCCGCTGGCCAGAGGCCAGAGGGCCCCGGGGAGAAGGCGGCGATCCGCCTCGTACCGCAGTCTCTGCCGGAGAGACCCCTGCGAGGCTGGGACCAGGACCACTAACCTCCAAGCTAACGGTCTCGTGCTCGCCGTTAAGGTTGCGGGCTAACGCTCTCGCGCTAACGGTCTCGCGGTAACACTAACAGCGGCGCACCTGCCCCGCCCCTGTTACACACCTGCCCAGGATCACGCAAGTCCGCAGGGCATTTAAACTCACGCCAGCTGGATCCAAAAGTCATAGTGCCTGCCTCTCAAGGAATTTTAAAACAGATTTTTGCCCTTTAAATTAAAAAAAAAAAAAAAGAAAAAGAAAAGCATGATGCTGTGGAACTATACCTACAATCTGCATCTGCCAGCTGCAGTCTCAGGTGCCAAAGAGCCTCGTGGCCTGTGGCCTCTCGTTGCTTAAATGGCGTCGAATGAACTTGGCCACCAGACGCCACTCTCTCACTCCTTCCTCTGCTTCCCGGGCTCATCATTCCCTTCCCATAGCACATTATTATGTTTAGGTATGTTCATTCATTCAGTCAGGTCTCAGTCAAGTTTGTCGCCCTGGGGGCCCTTTTGTTTTTTCAACATGTGCCCTGCGCCAAACCGGAAGTGGGGGGGAGGGAGTACCTGGAAGGGTGGATTTTGGAGTCTGACAGCCCTAGGTTTGAATCTGTGCTCTGCCTGTGTGTCCTTGGGCAAGTGACTTCGCCTTTGTGAGCCTCATTTTCCTCATCTGTTAAACGGGGACATTAATAGTTCCTACCTCATGGGTTGTGAGGATAATGTTTGGGAAATGTTTAGCATAATTCTTGGTACATGGTAAGCTTCTCTCTGGTCCATACTCAGAGGGGGGAAAAAATCACATTTTCTTATGCCTTCCTTCTCTGGGATGCACCTGGCTCTACCCAAAGGAGGAAAAGTAGCAGATTCAGTTCAACATATAACATTTACTGACCACCATCCAGTCTACAACTCCTCTTCCTGTTGGCACTTGGACTTCCATTTTGGAAACTCTCCCACTGAGAGTGGTTCTGGGATGAGTGTCCCTTCCCACTGTTGAAACCCATAAGGGGACAGGAGAATGACACAGTTTCCTCTAGTCACCTGCTTTCCCCAGAGGCTTGGAATCTTGAGCTGGTCATGAAAGGATGTAGAGATGGTTGAGGCTGTGAACTGGACAATTTCTGCCGATGGACATGTGCTATAATTCTTGATGCTTATTCCCTTGCAAGCCTGGTCCTCCAGCCCATCATTCATTCCATACACCCCATAGACTTCCACATATTCTCTTTTAGTTGAAGGAAGCTGGAGTTAGGTTTGTGTCCCTTGCCACCAAGAATGTTGGCTGACCTACTATCCACAAGATGCTGTGGATGTGGGAACTAATACGATGTCATCAGTCCCTGTGCTCAAGTCGTCCACAGCCTTGCAGGGAAGTTCAGAGCACTCTCATTAGGTGCGTGGTTAGGTAGTATTCATCCTCTCCACCTCCCAAAAAAGGCAGTATCTGAGTGGAGCTGAGATGAGAGAGAAGGTCAGGAGAGTCATGACTGAACCAATGATACTTGATTTCTCTGCATACTACGACCCCATTCTAGAGACCAGAGACCATACGCAAGCTTAATCTTATGGGCCTATTTAGAAGTCTGGCTAATTAATGGCTGTAAAAGCAGTTTGGACTTTGCAAGTCTTTTTAATATGCCTCATTTAGTCATAATGGGCTCGAGACTGCCTCTGGCATCTTCAAGAAAATTAAAAATCCAGTAGGCAGTGGAAATGCCTCTACCTGGTTTTCCTATTAGTTTTATTTTTATTATGATTGCAAATAGCGGCATTACTAACGGTACCTTGGACCAGGAAGCCTTTCCAGGGAAGACCTTGCTGTTTCCCCATGTCCACAGCATGATTTATTGATCTTTTAGCCAGCAGTGTGCTGGCTCCTTCCTCGTGGTATTAAACTCTCACCAAATGGAGGGGAGCTGCAGGGCTCCTGAACACGTGACCCACTACAAAGGGAAACACCGTGTATTACCCTCCAGCTTGACAATACAAGTCCTAATTGATTTCTGTCTAATCCTTGGCTCCAGACAAGCAGGTGTCTGATATGTGTGGGCTGGACGAGATTTGGTATTCTGGAAGTCTGGGATAGCACGTGGTGTAGAAAGGTGACAGCAGATAAACTGGGCAGAGGAGGCACAACTAACAATAGTAATAACAATAATGACTCCACCCATTATTTGCAAATAATCATAACACTGCTACCAACTGAACAGAAAAAAACTGTAGTGACATCAAGAAGTTCCTGGCATCTCCAATGAGAATCAAAGGATTACGATCAAGGATGATATGCCCAGGAATGAAACCCAGTCTGTACCACTTCAGCACAGATAACTGCTACCACTACTCATTACAGACCCTTCAGTTAATATTAGCGCCTCCGGGTTTGAAACACCACCCCCTGCCAGTGCCTCTCCTAAAAACCTGGGTGTGTCTGCCACCATGCTCACTCAAAGATGGAGTTCACCCATACCTGCTCATCTCACCCATACCAACACCGCTCATCTCCAAACTGAAGTTTTGCATAGGTGAATCAAATTGGTGGGACAAGGTCAGAGGCATGCCAAGGGCAGTGGGAGTGGTCTGCCCCGATGCAAAGAGTAAGAGAGTGCATGGTTGAAAGAGAATTTAAAAGCAATGTAATAAGACTGACGACAATCACCCAGCTTTATACTTTTACCACGAGACAGTAATTCTAAACAATGTCAAAGATATAATACATCTCTGGGTGGCACACCCCTCCTCCTTATATGCCATGAAATTAGTTTACATTTTTGTGCCCCAGCTGCAAAAGAGGGATGCATTTGTCAATGGGGATAACAATAGAACCTACCTCATAGGGTTGTTGTGAAAAAAAAATGAATCAATATTGTAAAAACGTCATTTCTCATCAAATTTGATCTAGAGACAGTAATCCTAATAAAAATTCCAGCAAGTTTTCGTTTTGATGGAAACATACAAGGTAACACTAAAATATATGTACAAAATGAAAGAGTCAAAATTATCACAAAGAAGAACAAAGTCAGATGACTTTCACTACTGGATATCAGGAGTTATTATCAAGCCATAGAAATTAAGGGAGCATGCTTTGATACAAGAAAGATAAATAGACCAGTGAAACAGCAGCGAGAGCTCAGAAACAAATCCACACATGTAAAAACACTTGATTTATAACAAAGGTGCCACAGGAGAGCCACGGGGAAACGATGGCTTTTTCAATAAATGGTGCTATGTCAATTGGCGATCCATATGAAATAATCTGAATCCTGATCCCTAACTCATAATATACACAAAACTCAATTCCAGGTGGATTGGAAATCTGAATGTGAAAGGGAAAAAAGGATAAAGTTTCTAAAAGACAATATGGGAGCGTATCTTGAGCCTGAAATACACAAACAAATTCTTAAACAAGACAATGGAACCAGGATGGGTGACTCCCCACTGTGCATTTGGTTCTGCATAAGAGGGAATCCACAAATCAAACTCCTTATCTAAGTCCCATCACTTAAAGTTTCACTGCCTAAGAAGCTTTTAAAATCACAGAATGTTCAGGCTGCAGCATTCCAAAGGAAGAGGGAATTCCCCATGTGCTCTCCATGGGAAGCATCTATGTGTGGGCTACTTTTAGAGAGGCAGCGACTCTGATGTCATATATAGTGATTGTTTACTACATGCCAGGCACTGTGTAAAGCATTTTGCAATCATTTTATTATTTATCTGTTTTTCAGCCAGTGGTTGATGACTGCCAGTTGGTGACCATGGAAATCACAACACAAGAAATTCTATCTTCCAAACTCCCTCCACTACCTCACCCCTCACCATCTGAAATTTTTAATTTATAAAATTAAGACCCAAAGAATCAATCATGAAATTGAAGTTTAAATGAGTGCTTCCTGCTTGTTTTGTTCAATTTACAGTAAACCTTAACATCAAGTTGATGACTTCAACTTTCAGAAATACATTCCCCACATTCAAAGAAAGACAGACAAAATGAAAAGGCAGAGGACTATGTACCAGATGAAAGAACAAGATAAAACCTCAGAAAAACAATTAAATGAAGTGGAGATAGGCAACCTTCCAGAAAAAGAATTCAGAATAATGACAGTGAAGATGATCCAGGACCTTGGAAAAAGAATGGAGGCAAAGATCGAGAAGATGCAAGAAATGTTTAACAAAGACTTAGAAGAATTAAATAACAAACACCTAGAAGAATTAAAGAACAACCAAACAGAGACGAACAATACAATAACTGGAATGAAAAATACACTAGAAGGAATCAATAGCAGAATAACTGAGTCAGAAGAATGGATAAGTGACCTGGAAGACAGACTGGTGGAATTCATTGCCACAGAACAGAATAAAGAAAAAAGAATGAAAAGAAATGAAGACATCCTGAGACCTATGGGACAACATTAAATGCACCAACATTCACAATATAGGGGTCCCAGATGGAGAAGAGAGAGAGAAAGGACCAGAGAAAATATTTGAAGGGATTATAGTCAAAAAGTTCCCTAACATGGGAAAGGAAATAGCCACCCAAGTCCAGGAAGCGCAGAGAGTCCCAGACAGGATAAACCCAAGGAGAAACACACCGAGACACATAGTAATCAAACTGACAAAAATTAAAGACAAAGAAAAATTATTAAAACCAACAAGGGAAAAACGACAAATAACATACAAGGGAATTCCCACAAGGTTAACAGCTGATTTCTCAGCAGAAACTATACAAGCCAGAAGGGAGTGACACGATATATTTAAAGTGATGAAAGGGAAGAACCTACAACCAATATTACTCTACCTGGCAAGGATCTCATTCAGATTCAACGGAGAAATCAAAAGCTTTACAGACAAGCAAAAGCAAAGAGAATTCAGCATCACCAAACCAGCTCTAAGACAAATGCTAAAGGAACTTCTCTAAGTGGGAAACACAAGAGAAGAAGAGGACCTACAAACACAAACCCAAAACAATTAAGAAAATCGTAATAGGAACACACGTAGCGATATTTACCTTAAATGTGAATGGATCAAATGCTCCATGCAAAAGACACAGGCTCGCTGAATGGATACAAAAACAAGACCCATATATATGCTGTCTACAAGACACCCACTTCAGACCTAGGGACACATACAGACTGAAAGTGAGGGGATGGAAAAAGATATTCCATGCAAATGGAAATCAAAAGAAAGCTGGAGTACCAATACTCATATCAGATAAAATAGACTTCAAAATAATGAATGTTATAAGAGTCAAGGGAGGACACTACATAATGATCAAGGGATCAATCCAAGAAGAAGATATAACAATTATAAATATATATGCACCCAACATAGGAGCACCTCAATACATAAGGCAACTGCTAACAGCTATAAAAGAGGAAATTCAGAATAAAACAATAATAGTGGGGGACTTTAACACCTCACTTACACCAATGGACAGATCATCCAGACAGAAAATTAATAAGGAAACACAAGCTTTAAATGACACAACAGACCAGATAGATTTAATTGATATTTATAGGACACTCCATCTGAAAACAGCAGATAACACTTCCTTCTCAAGTGCTCATGGAACATTCTCCAGGATAGATCACACCTTGGGTCACAAATCAAGCCTTGGTAAATTTAAGAAAATTTAAATCATATCAAGCATCTTTTCCAACCACAACGCTATGAGATTAGAAATAAATTACAGGGGAAAAAAACGTAAAAAACACAAACACATGGAGGCTAAACAATACATTACTAAATAACCAAGAGATCACTGAAGAAATCAAAGAGGAAATCAAAAAATTCCTAGAGACAAATGACAATGAAAATACAATGATCCAAAACCTATGGTATGCAGCAAAAGCAGTTCTAAGAGGGAAATTTATAACAATACAATCCTACCTCAAGAAACAAGAAAAATCTCAAATAAACAATCTAACCTTCCACGTAAAGGAACTAGAGAACGAAGAACAAACAAAACCCAAAGTTAGTAGAAGGAAAGAAATCATAAAGATCAGAGCAGAAATAAATGAAATATAAACAAAGGAAACAATAGCAAAGATCAATAAAACTGAAAGCTGGTTCTTTGAGAAGATAAACAAAATTAATAAACCTTTAGCCAGACTCATCAAGAAAAAGAGGGAGAGGATTCAAATCAATAAAATTAGAAATGAAAAAGGAGGAGTTACAACAGATACCGCAGAAATACAAAGCATCCCAAGAGACTACTGCAAGCAACTCTATGCCAATAAAATGGACAACCTGGAAGAAATGGACAAATTCTTAGGAAGGTATAACCTTCCAAGACTGAACCAGGAAGAAACAGAAAATATGAACAGACCAATCACAAGTAATGAAATTGAAACTGTGATTAAAAATCTTCCAACAAACAAAAGTCCAGGACCAGATGGCTTCACAGGCGAATTCTATCAAACATTTAGAGAAGAGTTAACACCCACCCTTCCCAAACTCTCCAAAAAATTTGCAGAGGAAGGAATACTCCCAAACTCATTCTGCAAGGCCATCATCACCCTGATACCAAAACCAGACAAAGATACTACAAAAAAAAGAAAATTACAGACCAATATCACTGCTGAATATAGATGCAAAAATCCTCAACAAAATACTAGCAAACAGAATCCAACAACACACTAAAAGGATCATACACCATGATCAAGTGGGATTTATCCCAGGGATGCAAGTATTCTTCAGTATATGCAAATCAGTCAATGTGATAAACCATATTAACAAACTGAAGGATAAAAAACACATGATCATCTCAATAGATGCCAAAAAACCTTTTGACAAAATTCAACACCCATTTATGATAAAAACTCTCCAGAAAGTGGGTATAGAGGTTACCTACCTCAACATAATGAAGGCCATATATGACAAACCCACAGCAAATATCATTCTCAATGGTGAAAAACTGAAAGCATTTCCTCTAAGATCAGGAATAAGGCAAGGATGTACACTCTTGGCACTGCTATTCAGCATAGTTTCAGAAGTCGCAGCTATGGCAATCAGAGGAGAAAAAGAAATAAAAGGAATACAAATTGCAAAAGAAGCAAAACTGTCACTGTTTGCAAATGACCTGATACTATACATAAAAAATCCTAAAGATGCCACCAGAAAACTGCTAGAGCTAATCAATGAATTTGGTAAAGTTACAGGATACAAAATTAATGCACAGAAATCTCTTGCATTCCTATACACTAACAATGAAAGATCAGAAAGAGAAATTAAGAAAGCAATCCCTTTCACCATTGCAACAAAAAGAATAAAATACCTAGGAATAAACCTACTTCAGGAGGTAAAAGACTGGTACTCGAAAAACTATAACACACTGATGAAAGAAATCAAAGATGACACAAACAGATGGAGAGATACACCATGTTCTTGGATTGGAAGAATCAATATTGTGAAAATGACTATACTACCCCAAGCAATCTACAGATTTAATGCAATCCCTATCAAATTACCAATGGCATTTTTTACAGAACTAGAACAAAAAATCTTAAAATTTATATGGAGACACAAAGGAACCCGAATAGCCAAAGCAATCTTGAGGGGAAAAAAAGGAGCTGGAGGAGTCAGACTCCCTGTCTTCAGACTATACTACAAAGCTACAGTAATCAAGACAATATGGTACTGGCACAAAAACAGAAATATAGATCAATGAAACAGTATAGAAAGCCCAGAGATAAACCCACACACCTATGGTCAACTAATCTATGCCAAAGGAGGCAAGGATATACAATGGAGAAAAGACAGTCTCTTCAATAAGTAGTGCTGGGAAAACTGGACAGCTACATGTGAAAGAATGAAATTAGAACACTCCCTAACACTATAAACAAAAATAAACTCAAAATGGATTAAAGACCTAAATGTAAGACCGGACACTATAAAACTCTTAGAGGAAAACATAGGAAGAACACTCTTTGACATAAATCACAGCAAGATCCTTTCTGACCCACCTCCTAGAGTAATGGAAATAAAAACGAAAATAAACAAATGCAACCTACTGAAACTTAAAAGCTTTTGCACAGCAAAGGAAACTATAAACAAGACGAAAAGACAGCCCCCAGAATGGGAGAAAATATTTGCAAACGAATCAACGGACAAATGATTAATCTCCAAAATATATAAACAGCTCATGCAGCTCAATATTGAAAAGACAAACAACCCAATCCAAAAATGGGCAGAAGACTTAAACAGACATTTCTCCAAAGAAGACATACAGATGGCCAAGAGGCACATGAAAAGCCGCTCAACATCACTAATTATTAGAGAAATGCAAATCAAAACTACAATGAGGTATCACCTCACACCAGTTAGAATGGGCATCATCAGAAAATCTACAAACAACAAATGCTGGAGAGGGTGGAGGGTGTGGAGAAAAGGGAACCCTCTTGCACTGTTGGTGGGAATGTAAATTTAGACAGCCACTATGGAGAACAGCATGGAAGTTCCTTAAAAAACTAAAAATAGAATTACCATATGACCCAGCAATCCCACTACTGGGCATATACCCTGAGAAAACCATAATTCAAAAAGACACATGCACCCCAATGTTCATTGCCGCACTATTTACAATAGCCAGGTCATGGAAGCAACCTAAACGCCCATCGACAGATGAATGGATATAGAAGATGTGGCACGTATATACAATGGAATGTTACTCAGCCATAAAAAGGAACAAAACTGGGTCATTTGTAGAGACATGGATGGACCTAGAGACTGTCATATGGAGTGAAGCAAGTTGGAAAGAGAAAAACAAATATCATATATTAACACACATATGTGGAATCTAGAAAAATGGTACAGATGAACCAGTTTGCAGGGCAGAAATAGAGACACAGATGTAGAGAACAAACATATGGACACCAAGGGGGGAAAGTGGTGGTGGGGGTGGGATGAACTGGGAGATTGGGATTGACATATATACACCAATATGTATAAAATAGATAACTGGTAAGAACCTGCTGTATAAAAAATAACATAAAATAAAATTCAAATAAAATACAGTCCCATGCATTTCTTTATAGAATCTCTATGAGATAGCTATAGCGGGCATTGTGATTTCAATTTTCTAAATGGGTAAACTGAGGCACACAGAAAGCATCTATCAGGGTCTGGAACCGGCACTAAATATTTTAAGCCATATCCAACGTGAATGGAAGAGTTCGTCAGCTTTGCAGAGGCATGAGCAAGTGAAAAATGGGATTGCTATTTGGGATTGTCTCCTTACAGGTGAGTAACCACAGAGGGTGAGACAGGAATGTACTTGGCCTTCACCTCATTCAGCCTCATTCAGAACCTCCTCACCTCATTCCTAAACTGGTCCTCCTGCCTCAAGTTTTCCCCCGATTCCACACACCTCTTAGCAACACTTTCAGATTTATCTTTCTACAAGAGAGTTCTGATGTGTCACTTCCTTGCTCAAAAAGCATCAATAGTTCTTCTTTACTTTAGTTTTAAATATGGGATTTGTAACCAAACACCATCAGAAATAAATCTGGGGTTCACTGAGTGGTTTCGGTCTACTTAATCTAAGTCTTGGTCTTCTTGTCTGTAAAATGGGGTAAGACTAGGGTTGATGGGAGGGTTACAAGAGATATTTTAAGTAGAATGACAGTGCATTGATGCGCTGGTTTTAAAAGATAGAATGAAACACTTGATTCAATTAACAGTAAAGCTTTTTAAAAATTTTTTTTGCTGTTTTGATCTTGCTGTCCACCAAGTTCTGTGCTCACACTTTTCATGCAGGCCATTATCAAATCTGCACAACTACCCCTGAGGTAGGAATTACTATTTTTGCATTTTATACATACAAGGAACCAGAAACTCAGAGGTGTCACCAGCTGGTAAATGGTAGCATTTAGTTTTAAACTCAGATCTCACTGAGTTCAAAACTCATTCCCTTCACTGCTATGTTTGGACCACCTACAGCCAAGTCACCCGGGGTGGCGGGGCCTTGCAAAAATGCATTCTGGACCGGGGCATAGAGATCAGCGGGACTACCGACAGAATCCATTCTCCCCTTTCTTAGTGACTGAGAAGATGGCGGCATAGCTAGAAGACTGTATTTCCTCATCATTTTTGCCATTTTATGCAGACGTGTCACAAGCTCTCACCAATGGAAGGTGAGCAGAAGTCATGGGTACCAGCTCCAAGCCAAGGTGAGGGAGAAACAGACGCATCTTCTCCATCTTCTTGCACTGACTGGAAGCTGGACGTGGTAGGAACTGAGCCTTGACTGGGCGGGTGATGACACGTGTATACACGGCAGAGGAGCCTCATGACGGAAGGGCCTCTGGACCCGTCTGGCCTATGTGCTTTGGTTATCAAAGCTGCACAACAAACCACCCTGAACTGGCACAGGGCTGCTTCCGTAACATTCTGCTGGTCACAGAGCAGTGGCAGAGCCTACTCAGATTCAGGAGGAGGGCACATCAACCTCAGTTCTCAATGAGGACAGTGTCAAGTCATGCGTGGCCATCCTTAATCTGCCACATCTCATGAAGATATCCACCAATAAGCAACACCCACCTTGGATTGCAATGTGTGTGACAGAAATATGTTCTCTGTTCTCTAAGCCATGCTGTTATTGGGCCTCTAAATAGCCTTTTGCCATAACAAATACTCCTAGTGAATTAAAACAGGGGGAGGGGGTGAAGAATCTGCATTCTGACAAGGAACCTGACGGCTTACTGCACACTCGAATTTAAGATTCACTCTGCTATTCCCGTCTTACCCCTAGGTACTTCATAACCTTTTTTTTTTTCTTAGACGGGAATAAATACACAAACCTACTAGAGCATGGACTTGAGGATATGGGGAGGGGGAAGGGTAAGTTGGGACAAAGTGAGAGAGTGGCATGGACATGTATACACTACCAAACTTAAAGTAGATAGCTAGCGGGAAGCAGCCGCATAGCACAGGGAGATCAGCTAGGTGGTTTGTGACCACCTAGAGGGGTGGGATAGGGAGGGTGGGAGGGAGACGCAAGAGGGAAGAGATATGGGAACATATGTATATGTATAACTGATTCACTTTGTTATAAAGCAGAAACTAACATGCCATTGTAAAGCAATTATACTCCAATAAAGATGTTAAAAAAAATCTGAAAAAGAATATATGTATATGTTCTTACGTATAACTGAATCACTTTGCTGTACACCTGAATCATTGTAAATCAATTATATGTCAAAAAAATAAATCAATTTTTTTAAAGGCAAAAAAAAAAAAAAAGATTCACTCTGCTAACCCGCACGGCTACTCCGTCCCATGTCTGACCTCCCAGCGACTCTGAGATAGTTAAGCCCTTTTATCTGATTGTTCAAGGGGTTCACATCTTAGAACAGACACATCTCCACGAGGTTGTTCTGAAGATCCATGACCTTGCTAAATCCCACTTGGAGATACTCAGAGGGGACTTGGAGCTCACCTAGTGAAGTCCTCACTGGTCCGGGAGCTCTTAATACTCTAGGGCTGCAGGATGCTCACTTCAGTGGCAAAAATACAGAAGTCCAGGCAAAAGGAAGTGTTTTCTAATGCAACTCCTATAGGCACTCAGATAAAAGGACTGAACTATTTCAGAGGCATAGAGAAGTTAGAAACTAGAGGTGTAACAGTGTTGCTTAGCTGAGTGGATCTTGAATACAACAGACTTGCCGTCAACCCATAGTGAACGACTTGGTGGGTTTTGCACATGTCACATAACAGGGGAGCCAGGCTCCTACACCAGCATGTTAAAACTCTCTAAGGAAGAAAGTTGCAGGAAAGAGCAGTGGTATTTAAAGCAATTCGTGAAGACACCCGACCAAAAAAAAAGGACAGTTTTTTTTTTTAATTTTTGGCTGCGTTGGGTCTTCGTTGCTGCATGCGGGCTTTCTCTAGTTGTGGCCAGCTGGGGCTACTCTTGGTTGCAGTGCACATGCTTCTCACTGCAGTGGCTTCTCTTGCTGCAGAGCACAGGCTCTAGGCACGCGGGCTTCAGTAGTTGTGGCTCATGGGCTCAGCAGTTGTGGCTCGCGGGCTCCAGAGCGCAGGCTCAGTAGTTGTGGCGCACTGGCTTAGCTGCTCCGCAGCATGTGGGATCTTCCCGGACCAGGGCTCAAACCCGTGTCCCGTGCGTTGGCAGGCGGATTCTTAACCACTGCGCCACCAGGGAAGTCCCAAGGACAGTTTTTAGCCCAACGTCTGGCTATTCAAGTCTCTTAGCACCTGGAGGGTCTCATAAAATCAGGTCTCTAATCCAAAAGCCTTATCCTCCTCCTAGCTCACTTATAGTTCTGTGTGAATATTAAACTTCCTCATGGCTAATATCGGGCCCCTGAAGACTTAAGTTGGCAAAAATTGTCCTCAACAGACATGATAATACCAATCCCATTAGGTTGTTGCAAAGATTAGAGAAGACAATAGAGATGTTCATGCGATGAAAATTCATGAGGGCGATCCATAGAACATGCAGCGCAATGTTCAGAACAACGTGGCTGCATAGTAAATATAAGTCCCTCTTATTCCCTTTCCAGTTTTAGGAAATAACTTCTAAATCAGGAATGGCAGCAGTTATAGACTGAATTTTTATATCCTCCCAAAATTCACATGTGGAAATTCCAACCCCCAAGGTGATGGTATTAGGAGGTGGGGGCCTTCGGGATGTGTTTAGGTTAGGAAGGTGGAGTCCGCATAAATGGGATTGTGCCCTTACAAAAGAGACCCCAGAGAGCTCCCTCACCCCTTCCACCATGTGAGGACACAGTGAGAAGTCATCTGTCTATGAACCAAGAAGTGGGCCCCTCACTAGATACCAAATCGGCCAGCTCCCTGATCTTGGACTTCCCAGCCTCCAGAACTGTGAGGGGTGAATGTTTTTTGCTTAATCCACCCAGTCTGCAGTATTTTTGTTATAGCAGCCCAAAAGGACTGAGACAGCAGCCCATAGATATTTGATTGGCTGTACACAATGAACTTTTTTTAAAAATAAAAAATGTTGCAAATTAGGTTCAAACATGAAAATTAGAAGGGCTTACATGAAAATTCAGATTTCTGGTTTCTTCTAAAAGAACAGAAGCTCTAGAAACACAGTCCAACCTGGCCCATACAGGCATGAATTTGAGAGCCTGGGACTTGGTTCTCTCTTGTCAACTTTTGCCCCCTCAGTCTACTTTCCTGGGCTCAAATTTGCCTTCTCAGTTTGGGGGAATGGGCAGGGCAAGAATCTGTTGAAAGTTCTGACATCACCGTGAATGCTGAGTGGAGAAATTTGCCTTTGATTCTTGGCCAAATGCTAGGTGCAGGCAATGAGAAAAGACATGCCAATAGTACTGCTTGCTTTGGAGTCATCATGTTTTATTCTTCACAGATTTGGTGACGCCCTACTATGCTCAGGGCATTATGCTCTAACCGATGGAACATACAAAACTGGCAAGAAAGAGACCTCATTCAGCTAACTCCTGTTCATTGCTTAAGTTTCACTATTAATGTCCCTGCCTCCAGAAAGCCCTCCCAAGTTCCTCCAACTAGGTTAGACTGCAGGTCTACTCTTCTGAACTTCTCCTTCGTCACATTCCATGAACTTGGTCAATGTCTTTCTCTAGCTCCCTCCTCCGAGTTCCTTATGATGTCCTGTGAACTGCTGCATCCCCAGTTCCTAACATGGTGCCTAAGATCCAGTGGGCCCTTAACAATATGCTAAAAGAAAGAATAAATTAATGATTACGTGAATGAATGAATGTATGAATGGCAGAAGATTGGATGTTTATGCAATTAATTGCAATAGAAGTGACAAGTAGGGCAAGTGTATTCATTGGTCAATTGCTCACTTGTTAAACATTTTAAATATCATCCCCGAACATAGGGGAGTTAAGTGTCCAGTGTACTAATGGCTGTAATTGATTAATAGCTATAATGACCACAAGCAGATATCTTCCACTAAAAGGGCCAGTTCTCTCCCCGCAAGGAGTTTTGGTATCAAGTTCCTTATATAAATTAAGCTCCTAGAACACAGTAGGTGCACAGTAGGTGCTCAACCCATGACACAAAGTTATTATGAGTGCTGTGATTTACAATACGCGTCTATTATCTTCACTGCTATATACTCAGCACAGAATATGGTACACAGTGACGAATCAGAGGCAGAGACTCGCAGAGACACACCCAGCAACAGATCCAGGAATGCGGGGAGACAGAAGAGAGATGGAGAGAAGCAGAGACTCAGAGACATCCCCCAGAGAGATGACACAGAAAACAGAGAGACAGAGTTGAGAGAGAGAGAGAGGCTGGCAGGGAGACACAGATAGACTAAAGAAGGACAAACACAGAAGGACAGAGACAGAAACATAGGGGATTAAAACAAAATAAATCACAGAGACATAAAACAAGAGTTCTACAAAGTAACAGAGAAAAGGAGCAGATGCAGGGGATGCACAGGTGAACCTGTGGGTCGGCTTTATCTGGAGTATGCAGCACCCGCCAGGGGTCCTGATCCTGGAGTTCTGGGGGCGGTGGGGGGGGGGCTGGGTAGCACAAGTTTCAAAAGCTCCCCAGGTGACTCTCCTGTGTAGCCTGGACTGAGAACCTTTGCCTAAAGCAAGGTTTCTTGTCAGAGAGGGGACTGTACCAGAATCACTTGGGTGTTTAAAATCCTTGGGCACTTCCTGGGCTATCAATCAGACCTATGAGTGCGGGGCCCAGGAACTGCATTTTGACATGTTCCTCTGGGAATTCTGAGGTACACTTCAATCTGAGAACCATTGTCCTAAGCTGGTGGCTTTAGGGAAGACAACACACACACACACACACACACACACACACACACACACACACACACATCTCAGAGCATGCTTGGCGATGATGTTCTCAGGTGCTGGGGTAGCCCAACCTGTCCTTATGTGGAAGCACAAGACTCAAGGTCCGAAAACCGGGTCACAGCCTTGCTTCCTACACACTGAATCACCCTAGACTTGTCACTTAACCTCCGGAGCCTGTAATTACTCATCAGTACAGTGAGGTTAATAACCTCAGCTCTGCCTCCCTCACAGGCCCTGTGGGGATCACATGAGATAGAGAATGTGCAGGTGCTCTGTAAGCTGAAGAGCCCTGCAGTGCCATCACTAGGTGTCAGCACATGGTGTCATAATGATGACACCATGCTGTCACCATTATCATTAATAGGTATGTTGTCTTTTTCCAACACCAACAACCAATTCTCCAGTTCTCCGACTCTCTGACACCAACTAGGTGTCCAACAGTCAACTCTAACACCACCCACAGGCTACCCACACTTCTGTACAGCCAGCTACAAACTCAAGGGTTCCCAAGACCCCTCCCTCAGGTTTGACAGTTTGCGAGAACAATTCACAGAACTCAGGAAATTGCTATGCTTGCTGTTACCGTTCACCATAAAGGCTGCAAATGAACAACCAGGTGAAGAGGTACATAGCGTGAGGTCCGGAAGAAGCCCAGCAGCTTCTGTGCCTGTGGAGTCGGGGTGCCCCCCACTCCCAGCATGGGGGTGTGTTCACCAACTATTCAAGAGCGTTTATAACCGCATCTTCAGGCCCCTCCCATCCCCAGGCACTGGGGGAGCTGAAAGTTCCCACCCTTTAACCAAGAGTTTGGTCTTTCTGATGGCCAGCCCCTATCCTGAATCTATCTAGGGGTCCCACCCTGAGTCACCTCATTATCAACTACTCCAGTGTCTAGAAAGGGGCAGAAAGTTATGAATAACAAGAGGTACTGCTATCACTTAGGAAATTCCAAGGATTTTTTAAGCTCTGGACCAGGAACCAGGGACAAAGCCAAATCTATATTTTATTATACCGCAATGAGTAAATTACAGAGTGCTTGCAATCTTCTCAGTGTCCTGATCACATGCTTTGTTTCATTGGTTCCTTATAACTACTTTGTGACATGGCTAATTTACTATGATTAAGCCCATTTTACAGATGAGGAAATTGAGGTTTGTAGAGATCTAGTGTTTTGCCCAGGATCACAAACAAGCAAATGGCAGAGCCAGGTCCCTTATCATCTTAGATCTGAAAGGAATCTCAAAGACCAGTCCATATAATAACCCTCCTTTATAGGTAAGGACCTCCAAAGTTCAGAGAGATAAGATGTCTAACCTAGGTCATAGAAGGAGTCACTGCTAATTTGTTTAAATTATTTTAAACAAATTGCAGTCATGACAGACAACCTGATTGTGCATGTAGAAAATCCTATTAAATTCACACCAAAAAATCTACTAGAATAAGTGAATTTAGTAAAGTCACAGGATACAAGTCAATACATAATGAAAATAAATTTCATTTCTGCTAGTAAGAAATAATTGGAAAACAAAATTAGAAATACAATGGGATTACAAAAGCATCAGCAAAGATATAATAATTAGGAATAAAGTTAATTAAAAATGTGTAAGTTACTGAAAACTAAAGAAGAATATTAAGAGAAATTAAAGATTACTTGAGTAAATGGAATGATATACCATGTTCTCGCATCAGAGACATAATGTTAACATGCCCATTCTCCCCGAAATGACTGCAAGCCCAACCAAAATCTCAGACTGAAGAAACTGACAAGCTGATTCTAAAATTCCATGAAAAAGCAAAACACCTATGTATTAGTTTGCTTGGGCTGCTGCAACAAAGTACCACACGCTGGGTGGCTTAAACAACAAACACTTATTGTCTCACAGTTCTGGAGGCTTGGAGTCCAAGACTGAGGTGTTGGCAGGATTGGTTCTTTCTGAGGGCTGCGAGAGAAAATCTGTTCCATGCCTCTCCCGTAGCTTCTGGTGGTTTGCAGGCAATCTTTGATATTCCTTGGTTTGTAGAAGCATCACCCTGATCTCTGCCTTCATTTTCATGGGGTATTCTCCCTGTGTGCATGTCTACATCCAAATTTCCCCTTTTCAAAGGACACAAGTCATATTGGATTACAGCCCACCCTACAGATCTCATTTTAACTTGCTAACCACTATAAAGACCCCATCCCCAAATAAAGTCACATTCTGAAGCACTCTGGGTCAGGACCTCAACATATGAGTTTTGGGAGGACAAATAATCTAGGAAAGCCAAGACAATCTTGAAGAAAAACTTACATTACCTGATTATTATAAAGTAACAGTAATCAATATAATATGATAGAATGATGTAAAAGAAAAGAAAAACGTATCAATGCAACACAAAAAAGATTCTAGAAACAGACTCACATGTTATAGTCAATTGTTTCTCTACAAAAACACCAAAGCAATTCTATGGAAAAGGAGTCTTTTTGACAAATGGTGCTGGAATAACTAGATACTCATATGAAAAAAGTGAATCTCAATTCCTATATCATACCATACAAAAAATTAATTTTAAGATGAGTCATAGGTCTAAACGTAAGAGTTAAAACTATAAAGCTTCTAGAAGGGAACATGGGAGAATATGTTATAATAAGCAAACAGTTCTTAAGACACAAGAAGCACTAAGCATACCTTTTTTAAAATTCATAAACTGGATGTCATAAAAATTTTAAACTTCTGTTCATTCAAAAGACACCCTTAAGGAAATTAATAGGGAAGGCATAAAGTGAAAGAAAATGGTTACAATACGTGTATCTGATAAAGTCCTTGTATCCAGAATATAAAAGAAACTCCTACAACTCAATAATAAAAAGAAAAATAATGTAGTTTTTAAATGGTCAAAACTCTTAAACAGATACTCCACAAAGGAAGATACACAAATAACCAATTAGTGCATGAAAATGTATCTAATGCCATTACTCATCAGGGAAATGCAAATTAAAACCAGATTAGAAAAAAAAACACTGAATCCCCATCAAAATGGTTTCTTAAAAATCTAATCAACATAAAACATTGGCTAGGATGCGGAACAACCAAAAATTTGAAACATTCCGAATCAGGATACAGAGTGTACAACAATTTTTAGAAAAGATACGGAAGTGTCTTATAAAATTAAACTTGCATCTACCTTGTAACCCAAAGAAACTCATTCCTAGCAATTCACCCAAGAGAAATGAAAACCTATGTTCACACAAAGACTTGTACATGTTTTATTTATAATAGCCCCAAACTGGAAACAACCCAGGTGTCTATTAATAGAAGAACAGATAAACTGTGGTACATTCATACCATGGAACACTAGGCAGCAATAAAGAAGGATAAACTGCTGCTTCATGATTCTCACTGACAATGATGACCAAGAGAAGATAAAACAGAACACACACAGCATGGTTCCATTTTATATGAAGTTTAAAAACAGGCAAAATGAATCTAAAAGTGTTAGAAGTCGGAAGAGTTGATCACCTCTGAGAGTGGAGTGTTCACGGAAAGAGACATGACGGGGCCTCCTAGGGGACTGCGAATGTTCTGCATCTTCATCTGGGAGTGACTGTATGTTTAAAACCTGAACACCCTACAGATGAGTGGATAAAAAACGTGTGGTATATAGAATATCTCTTTATTAATTTTTTTACAGCCCCATGGTGACATATCATACCTTCCCAGCATATCCAAGTGTCCCAGCACAGGAGTTGGGCAACCACAGTTTAGTCCAACGTTTTTCAAACTGAGTGCTGCAACCTATTCCTGGTGCCATGAAATTAGTGCACCGAAACTAGCATTTGTGAATCGAATGGAATGGAAAATATCCTAGTATAACAGTTATGTGTGTGCCTGTGTGCATGACAGCATATGTGCATACACACGTCTATGCACACAAGGCCACGTACTGGTTGTGATGTGAAATGTATCTTAGCAAGGATCGAATCAAAATATTTGAACCTGACTCTAGTCCATTCCCCACTCCCACAGCCCCGTTTGGAGCACACACACACCTGCACCAAAAGGCACCTTGGTTGTTGATTTGTAGGTAGACTTCCTTGCTGACCGTCCACAATTAATTGATCCAAAAGGCAAACTCACCTGTAGCTATGGAACAAAAAGAGGTCTTCTGAGTTAATTGAGACGTTTACTCTAAGCAAGGCAGCGACCACTTATGTGTGCTCACGCTGTAAAGAGTGTGTACTTTTTGCTTTGTTTAGTTACCATGATCCCTGGTCTATGGAAGAACCCCCAGACGCAGCCAACAACATCCCTCTGGGTCCAGATACAACAGGTAGGGGAGGAGCTGGTGGCTCCCTCTCAGAAAAGGGCCAGGCCCCTCAAAAGTGGAGTTATTGGGATCAGACAGGTGTAAACTCCAATCCTGACGTTGTTACCTCCCATCTGTGTGACACCAGACGAGGGAAATCACTCCTTTGAGCCTCAGTTTCCTCATCTGCAGAAAAGAGGCGATGGTAGTGCCAACCTCATAGGATTGTCATAGGTTAATAATAACGATGGTTTATACCTAA